>NC_090594.1:1487500-1615000 GCF_017918235.1 Porcisia hertigi
CACGTAAAGCTCGTTCGGGCTCAGCGAGGGGTACGCGCAGCGCTTCAAAAACAAGCGCTTCGTCTTAAGATTGTACATTTCTATTGTTTTGTCATCCGTGAAGTAGCAAAACTGGTACGTCCGAGATAGGCTTGCTTGTGGGTCAAAGTACTCCACCACAAACGTGTCTCTTCGCTCACCTACCATTTCCCTCTCTGCGCTCGTGTGTGTGTGTGTGTGTGTGTGTTTGTTTGTGTTTGTTTGCTTGTAACGAAGTGGGTTTTAAAGCCTTTGTGGCGTCTCGTAGCGACGGTGTCCGGAGCAGTGAGAGGGGGGCGGACGGTGCTCAGCGATTTTTCTCCGTACACACACGCCCGCACGCACTGGAGTGTGGCCGAAACAAATCAGAACTTCTTCAAGGGGATGGGGAGAGGAGGGGGCAAGAAACGGGAGCATCGCTGGCAATTTAAGAGAGAAGCCGCGTTCGAGAACACAGGTCGCCATGCTGAGGAGGGTGAGGGGTCACGGAAAGAGAGGAGCGGCGAGCCGTCTGTGGGGGAGAAGAGTTGCATCACTTTTGATGGACAAAGCAATGCGCCAGCACTGAAAATATATCTTCCTTCGCTCAGTCTTCTCTAGAGATGCCGCGGCACATCCCCTGCCCGGCCACTTCCACTTACTGGATGCTGAACAGTCCAACCGCTGACACTTCAAAGGTGCATCATGATGATCGGGAACCGAGACAGAAAACAAATTGCGGGCGTGTTCAATAGGAAGACGGGGGGTCACTGAATGACACGAAAAGGGGAAGAAAATCTCAGCACTTAAACGAAAAATAGTAATGGCTAACATTCAAGAAAACTTGAAACCATGGCGGCAGTGCGCTATGGCAAGCCAACTCCAGTGAATCATGTTTTGTTTCCGGTCAGCAAAGGCACTTCAACACTCACGCTGACATGCGCACATATTGGTGACCGTTCATATGACTGACACAGCCAGTGCAGTCGGTGGTGGAGAGCATGCAAAGCGATCAAACTTAGGGGAGCTGTGAAGAACGTCATGTAAGCCGATCCCACGCTCTATGGAACGTTTTACTCCACATAGCCGTAGGTCTTGCGTTTCGCCAAGGGCTTCAGGTTGTTGCTGTGGACGCGTGACATCTCCTTCACTGCCTCGCGCTTCTCCGCCTTCTTGATGCGCCGAGAAGTACGCAGGATCGCCTTTGGTGCATTGCGCTGGTTGCTAATTCGCTTAACCTCAAGGAAGTTAGAGTATTTATTTTTTAAAGAGCGCATGTAGTTGAACTTGTGCTTCTCTGGGCCACGCAATGGGCGAATAGGCTTACTGGCGTCGGACTTCCACACGCGCAGCACCGCATCTTCGCTACCAGTGTAAATGTAGTTGTTGTCGGGAGACCATTTCACCGCGTACACGCTGGCCATCCGCTTCGTGTGGAACATTTCAACAGAGTCGGATTTTGTCGTCTGATGTAGGTCCCAAATGCGCAGCGTGGCATCTTGCGATCCGGCGGCAAACATGGTGCCAGTCGGGCTAAAGTCGACAGACGTAACGGGACGGATGTGACCCTGGAAGACGCTGCGCGGACGTCCAGGAACACGAATGTCGAATAGGTAGCAGTTACGGTCGTCACTGCCCGTGACGAACACGTTCGGGTCCATGGGGTTCCATGACAGGGACGTTGAACACATTTCCATCACGATCTTGCTATGGGCTGATTGACTGCGAACGTCGTAAAGGAAAACACCGCGATCGGCCATGCAGCATGCAACTAAGTTGGTCTCAATCTTGTTGAATCGGCAGGAAGATACCGTGTCATCCCCCCACGAAAATCGCTGAAGCGGTTGCGTACGGTTCACGTCCCAGACATTCACCACATCTGACGATGTGACGAACCACGACTTGTGAAAATGGTGATCGATGGAAGAGAAGGGAAACTCACCGAGAAACTCTGCAACCGGCTCGATAGACTCCTCACCAGGGTCAAAGTCCATATCCCACATCTTCACAGTTTTGTCACGTGATGCGCTAAAGCATGCAACGCCATCTGGCGAAATAGCCACACCGTCTACAGAGTGACGATGCGCGTTGAGGGCCGCACGTTTCTTCCTCGTCATCACATCCCATACTATCAGGCCACCGTCAACTGAGCCTGTGGCAACAATAGACAAGTTGGTAATGTCAGTAGCGATCGACTGAATCGTATCCTGATGACCTGGTAGCGCAGCCACGAAAGGCTTCGCGAACATTCGGTCCATTTTGGCAGCAACCACGGCGCGTGTCAACTCCACCTGTTTGGCCATTGGATTAAACTTCGGATCATAATTTCGATTGACCTTCGGCACCTCCGTTGCACGATCCTTCGTCCACTCCAACTCAGAGCGGCTGATGGTCTTGATCTTGACCATTCTCCACGTGCGAGTACAAGTCTCAGAAAATACGCCGTGTGTATTAGCAGAGGTGTGAAACTGTAGCAAAAAAAATGCAACAGACTCAAGACGAGCTGATACGACTCGGCAAAAGACGTTTAACTTTGAAAACAAAACTTTGAGCACCAGAAGTGAGCCATAGAGGCAAAATAGAGGCCAGGGAGTCCAGAACAGGAAATGAAGAAATATCGCTGACAAATCAGCTCATGCTTGAACGAGGAATTCCAACAAGCAGCGTGGCTATTCCCTGGACGTAGATTTCGAATCGAGGAGGAAGTTGCGCTCGCAGGGTGGCAGATTACATCGCTGCCTATAGGTTTACGTGCTCTAAAGGAAAGCCTCCAGAGTAGATAGGTGTCAGGCTAATAGTGCTACCTTCGTTTTTTTTCTTCTACGATTTGAGAAAACCGCTAGTGAACATCAACAGAAATGAGGCTGCAAGAGAAAGACGAATCCACACCTCCCCCTCCCCCTAGTGTATTTTTCGGTGAGAATGAGCCCTTGGTTATTGAGGATCCTCTACATCCCCGTGCTCTGTAAACGGAGCAAGCATCTTCTCTACAAACTTCTCGTAGCGAATAATACCGCCCTCCTGGAATCCCTGAATTAGATCGCGGAACTCTTCCTCGTGGTACTTCTCCCCCATAGTTGTCATGATGTGCCGGAACTCGGCCACCGAGACCGTTCCATCCAAGTCCTTGTCGAAGACACGAAAAGCTTCTTTGACAGCCTCCGCCGTGTCCATTTTGTCGTCGTGTTTTGCTACGAGAGCCTCGTAACTCGACATGTCGAGATCCGTTGCTGTCACCATGATTTCTTTGATCTTTTCCTCACTTGGATTTAGTCCAGCAGCCCTCAGTGCTGTTGGAACGGAGGCCTTGGGAATTTTGCCGTCACGCTGCAGAAGCTCAAACGCCTCCTTCATCAAGGTTAAGCGCGACATAACAGCAGAGAAGTTGTAAGTAATCTTATTCTCGAAGGAATCCGGGTAAACATAAACTTCAGTCAAGGAACGTATTCTGCTCGTTTGAGCTTCACGCAGCGCAGAAAGTGGGAGACGGGTGGAATGAGGAAAGAAGCTGTGAGCACTTCCAAGATAAGTGATACTCTAACTGCTTACCAATTTGGCAAAACATACCATATGCATGCACAGCGAAGAACGAAAAACCAGGACAGGCTGTGTTTCGATAGCACCTTTGGAGATGAATGATGAGAAATACCGTAATTCTTACACTCCTGCGTGTTGACGCTTTTGGGTCACTCAGGATAATCTAGCCGAGCACGGGCGTGTGCTTTTCAGTTTTCATCCGCTGAGGATTATAGTTTTCTCTCGACTTCGGCTGTGACTATAACTGTAACGACTAGACTTGATTACAATTAAATCAGAAAGAACAACATGTGCACGTGCATGGCTGCAAGGGTAAAAACGACTCCGAGAGCGGCGGCGTTGAAGTTCTGATCCGCTACAGCAGCTCAACGTCTCCTGCAAGGATCATTCCGAAACAAAACCAGAACCACCAAAACCGACGAAAGCTCTCGGCCACTCTCTCAACTCCTTCAAAACGTGAATGGGCCTTCACCCAGTTGTACTCGGCGAAATTGGCGGGAATTTGAATTTCCTTTTTCTCCATATCTACGTAATATGGAGAACCCGGTGGCATGACTCGGATCTGCTGCCCCTTCAAAAACCAGCGGTATAGAAATGCAGACTTTAGTACGCCTGAAAGAAATTGCTCCAACTCGTCAGGGTTGACAAATTCAGGGCTAGTTTTCCGTTTCGGATCATCCCAAAAACTTGTTTCGAAGAAGTTAAATTTCAGAGTAGCCCCCACTCGAATACGCACCTTTTCGATGTCGGCCGTTTGGCGAGTTTGCTGTTCCTCCATCATCAGCTGCACAGCTTGCAAACGAGGCGCAACAGTTGACAAAAATGTCAAAATCTCTTGCGCTGAGGCTGTATCTAAAATATTAACAGCACCCGAGGTCCAGTCCACGTGAAAAGCACTGCGGCGCTCCGCTGCTTCACGAACAGAGTACACTCCCACAACCTTCGGCTCACGCTCCTGGAGAAGCCAGTTTGTGAGGGTCCCTGTGGTAATTGTTTTCTCCCCGAGCGGGATGTTCACAAGATCACTGGTGCAGGGGTCTTTCACAAGATGAAGAGATAAAAAGGAGAAGGCTGCGGCGCGCTTGAACATTGAGTCGTTGTCTAGCACTCGCCTTGAGAAGCTTGTATAATCAGCCTCATCATCCCACGTAACGCGTTTCCATTTCATCCTCTTTATTAGTTCCTCGGATTCATAAAATTGCTCTAACGCGCGAGAAGCGTTGTTTGGCTTTGCCATCTCGTTGGTCTGAGTCGCGCTCTCTTTTTCTGAAGGTTTTACGGAGCGGAAAAATTCAAAAAAATCTTTTGTATACGCCACAAAGCCCTTTTCCATCTTGTAACGCTCCTTTTGAAGAGCGCGTACGAGGCTCTTTTGCTGAGTAAGCCATTCTAGGATATCTGGCTGGAAAGCCAGTCTCCTGACGGACATGACTTTTTCTGAGCTTCGTAGAACTCCACAGAAATTGAGAGAGAATGTTTCAGCAAAATAGTTGATCTTTAATGAAGACGCAGAAGAAGCCAGCTGCATAAATTGTGGCAAAAGAGCAACAAAGTCGCCAAAATGGGAGAGAATCATAGGGCAAGTTATGAAGAGTAACATGCCCCCAATAGAGCAGATAGTAGTCATTGAAGCCAGCGGCAATGCGTTTTTTCCCCCTCCCCGGAGCAACAATGCCTGTTGCTAAACAACTGCCGAGCGTATTAGTCTCCCAATTTCGCATTCAGGTTAAGCGGGTTTTGTGGCCACCTGAAGACCTTCACACTCCGGCTCATGTACTCTTGACCAGCGATCAATATATGCAGATGCTAAAGGAGCTGACACCTCGGCAACCAAAAATGTCAGCTTAGATAATAGTAATAACCAAAGGCTGCTGTGTACAGGACCGAGAGCGGGAGAAAACGCAGATGAGTACAGCTTCGTCTGCTAGTCTTGCGAGCAAAAGAGTGCACAGAAGCTGGGCTTTCACTATTTCAGGGGAACATGCCTTGGTTGCTGATATGGATTCCTAACATTTCTTAACATTCCCGAGAATTATGTGGTGACCTGGGCACGCAGGTGCTGTAATCAAATTGCCGTATCTGAACGCCTCACTAGGCAGAACCTCCTTGTACAGCCCCCCGGCAACCATCATATCTGGCGGCACTGCAGGATAGCACGTCGAACTGCGCGAGTTGAGTATACCAGCGGCAACCAGGACCTGAACTCCGTGGCAAAAGGCGAGGACGGGAACATTCTTGTCGAAGAAGTGGTGAGCGATCTTCAAAAGCTTTCTGGTTTCGAAGAAAGTACTCGCGCGAGCGCCTACCAGTAACGTCGGAGCCTTGGTATTTTTGAACATTCACTCCATCGAACGTTTCTAGTAATGAAATAATAGCCGCGCGTCTCCGAGTACAATTGCCAGCCTGTGAAAGTGGGAATAACGGTTGCAAAAGCGTCACTCTTTTTTCTCCGGAAAAAAAGAACATCCAGAGTGCCTCCTAGGGACACCATGGCTCGAAAAAATAGCCATTGCCTCATTGTCCTTGACAAAGCCAGCCGCCAGTATGGGAATGTTGTCCATCATTTTTTTCAGGAGGTCCAACAGAGGTTTTGCTTAGAGATGGGCGCCAAGAGACGACAAAGCCACGCTTTAAAAAAAGATAGGCCTCTGCAAAAACAGGTGGCAGATAGAGCTCCAAGTAAAAAAAAAGTCCAACTGCTTTGTGGGATGTAAAAGGCGTGGTTCACGATCGTTAATAGGCGCCAACGATATGAAGTTACATCACATTCGTGTCAGATCATCTTAAGAATGTCTTGACGAAATGCACTATTTGAGACTCGTTTTTCGATGAGAAAACAACACGCGCTAGAGTGAGGCAGGGAATTCAAGTGGAATCAGTCCCACGCCGAGACCTCTAATGCTCCATTACCGCTTGCACTGAGCAGGATGCTGTGACACCAAAGCACAACATTCAGCTCTGAAAAGCAGATCAGCGGCCTAGCGAACTTGTTTCTCAACACTGTCGTATTTTCAGAGGGTCACAAACATATTCCCTTTTCCCTGTTGTGGCAGACTGGACACAAGCGCCATGCGTTTGTCGCAGCGAAGAGAGTATACCTCGGCTTCGGGGGGGGGGGGGCAAACCGGCGGACAATCGAAGAGACCCTCCACCCTCCCCCTCAAAATAATGTTTTTACGTTCACAAAGAGTGCACGGGCAACCTGATTGCCATCCGCTTGACACGGTACGAATTACAGTTAAATACATGCATTATTTCCCGGGCCGCATGATTGATACTCCTGTGTTTGTAAAGACCTTTGAGGTCCGTTAGAAATACACGCCTTTTGGACATTTATCTGAGTGGATCATAATGCTTCAAAAATCAGGCGAAGATTTACAGAGGCACGAGTCCACGTGACAACAAGAGAAGATCCCCTGATATTTGAACGCTTCCGCTTTTACCATGAAACGAGGTTTAAAGCTCTGTGCGAAGTTATTCACAGGCCCATCGCATGCGTCGCAGCAGCGGTCAACACGCTTTACAGGAATGCTGCTCCAATCATCTGCACACAGGCTCTGCCCCAAACTCTACCCCCCCCCCCCTTCCTTTGCTTCGCAAGTCACCTCAGAGCCACTCTTGTTATGCCGCTGTTCACGTTGGAGGGGGGGGGGGGGCTCTCCCAGGACAGCGGGCACTGAGGGCCATGTGAACTGCCTGTTAGTAGCAAACACATTGCCTATAATGTGGGCATTGCACACCCCTCAATTGTAGTGGATCGCGCGCAAGGGGTATCACACTGGGTATGTCCGCTGACATCATTAGCAATAAGCTTTTATGAATTCTTTACTCTCTCGATACCTGATGCGATCACCACCAGAGGCGTTTCGGTATTGTCAGGCGAATAGGGATTGCTTTGCTTCCCAACATGGTAGGCAGTTAATTTTTGATACCACGTTGAGAGACTCTCTGTCACATTCGCACTAGTACAGCATTCAATTATTGAACTGGCTTTGCACTCGCAAGCAGTCGTCTGTGCAGCAAAGAAGATTTCGTTCCACTCCTTCATTTAGACCCTTTGCTTTCCTTTCCTCTCTTTCCCCACCAACCGTCTGCAAGGCTCTGAAAAGAAACGCTCCCAGGTGAAAACGCCCAGTTTTGATTCTTGATAAGATGGTGTTTTTTACAGATGATAATGCCGAGAAGCACCTCCAGAGTTTGTTGGACTATTTTGACAGGGTAAATTATCCATTTCAGCCCCTCAGTGCAGAAACAAAGGAATTTTTTGGCAGATACTTCGGCGGCCATGGACTTGTGAACTTCTGCGATTTGGTTTTCGGCCCTTACTACGAGAAATATCACGGGGATGACGGCGAAATGTGCTGGATGGATTATGCAAATCGTGCGCCTACAAAAAGCTTGGCGGTTGCGCTTCTAGGGTTGATTCATCCAAGCTCGAGTTTTATATCCACGTTAGAGGCGCTCTCGATTCCATCGCCAACTTTCGCTGCTCGCCTGAAAAAGGCGTGGAAGAACTCAACCGAGGTGCGCTCCACTGCGTTTCACTTGCTCGACCTGCCCCTCTCAGCTCTGCACCCACAGTTTTTTAAGCTGATGGGTGAGCCGGCAGATACAAGTCTGTACGCGCTGCCTCGCTCTCGCTGTCATCCGATTTTGCTAGTGCCTTTTTGGGATCCACCGGTGGTGACTAGAAAGGAGACTAGTCAACAGCAGGTGATGACGTCGCTGCCATGCTTGCCGATGGGGTATTTTTTGTTTCGCCTTCTGATATTTGGCATGAAAAGGGTAAGGAGAAACAGCGCGGACTACCTTGCATATCGGAAAAACTCTACCGTCGCTACATGGATGTGGCATGCGAAAGATGTCATTTATTCAACATTCAAGAAGAAGATCCCGGTCGACATGCCGTTCTACGCACAGCTATTGCAATCATACATTCAGATATACGTTTCAGCAGCTCTACCACGTCATCTTAGCAGCAAAACCAGCATTGCTGACATCACTTGGACCACAAACGATGCTGTTGCGTCGGTTTTAATTTTGGCGCCCGAGTTGCTGGCACATAGAGAGGTAGTGCAACCTCTTAGAGAATTAGACAGATTTCCCTGTAAAAATACCGAAAGTCTCGCGAGGATTCTTTCCGTGGTGCCACTCTATACTCGGATGGTGTACGCAATGTCAGAAGAAAGCAGCAGCTCTCCGTTTATGGACTCCACCGCTGTCACCTCACAAGACTACCCAGTGAGCTCTTCGTCCAAAGCACAGTGTGACATTGAAAATATCCGCAAAACACTGTACAGGAATTGTCTTGTAGTGCTACGCGAGTGCCTTTTATCCTTGGAATTAGAGCCGCACTTCAAAAGTGCACACTTCCTGTACTGTCTAGAATTGTGGGCGGTGCTCATGAACCCTTTCGAGAAGCAGCAAAAGATGGCCCCACCTCTTTATGTGGCGCAGCATTTTGAGTCGTTTGGTTTTCTCGTAGTGGATGTGTTGAACATGATTGTGAAAAGCTCTTTTGTTCACTCAATGACAGAGGCCAGTGCAAAGGTGCTAAAAAAATGTTTTTTGCTGATGAGTCAGGATGCTGTGGGAACACTTCTCGGAGAAATTAACCTATCGCAGCCATCTTCGCACACAGTTGCGGAAATGTTAACTCGTCATTTTGTTTTGAACTGGATAGGAAATGATGGTGTTATACAGTTGCCGAACCTACACGGCAACACTACCTGCAGCCTTGCTGCCAGAGCATACGTTGCGCTGGAAGGACTAATCACCGATGACACAACGGAGATAATGCGGGGAGAATTAAAAGAGATACTCAGCTTGATGAACTGCGTGTTCCCACGGCTCGCAGAGTTTCGGGATACATGGTGCCCTCTTGAGAAAGCTTCAGTAAATAGTTGTAAAGCTGCGTCCATCCCCACTCCCACAGTGGTTCGGCCCCTCACTGAGAGTGAAAAGTCGCTTTTTTTCAGAGGCGGCAAAGGAAATCAGAAAGTGTTTAGCAAAGGCTTGCGTTTCCCCATTCGCAACAGACGTGTGCCTGGAAACCACAATGGAGCCTTCCAAACGAGCTTCCGCAACGAGTTACCTGCGCTGCTTGTTTTTTCCAGGTACCTGGATGGGTTCATCGAAGCGATTTTGGAGAAATACTACTCCAGTGTTATTCCTAAGTGTGATAATGGGCACCGCTTGTTGCTTGCTTACTCGAAAAATTACGTCTGTACTCACCACACGCGTGAGCCAGCAATTTGGGAGTGCACTATTTGCGAAACCGTTTATGGTAGTTGCTGCAGAGGGCTCCCGTGCCGCGCGAACGGAGAACGACTTGCCCCAACCAATATGCCTGGAAATGATGCGCAACAGTGCATCGCTTGTGGGCAAGTGGTTTCGGAAGACAGCTACATATTTTCTTCCCAGCGCGAGGGTGGGTCATATTTTTGTCCAGATTGTGCCTCTCGTCCTTTCAGGCCTCCGTCATTGCGCTGGATAGCGTCCTACCAAACTTGGTCTATTCTGGGGGTCCTTTCTCTTTTTTGCATCCTCATTAGCTTCCTGTCTTGACGCAGATAGTCGCCCCACCGTTTATACGGGATCCTCAGCTAGCATACGAACCTGTGCAGTCTGTTTTTTTTTGGGGAGGGGGGGAACAGCAGGTTGTTTTTTTTCTGGTTTCAGGAAATGTGTTTAATGTTTACCAGATGTGAGTTGCAGGAATGTATGCAAATGCACCAACGAACGATTAAAGTTGCGAAGGCACTATGGACTAACGATGCTTATCCCTCGGGGGACTTTCCTTCAGAGGACCCGTGACACGCTGAAAAAAGAAAATAGACCCACTCCCTTCCAAAAAAAAAATGTTCTGCAAAGCATGCAGGTGAACCTGAGGAGCTATACGTCTAGCTCCAGAGGTCAGATCATTTCATGTCGGCTCGCTGGGTGGGGGAAGATGGAAAGGCGTTTTGAGCATGGTACCTAGTTGCTTCAGCCGCCCGGAGCGCATTGCGGCTCGCCATATTATAGTTGAATCGATACGTTTTATATTCCCCTGAGATTTATATCTTTTGGCGCCCTTCAGCGGTCACGTATTCAGAACCGTTTGCTCCTTAGGTCATGTCTTTTTCAGAAAACAGTGACCTTACCACTTTTCCACCCATTACTATATCCTTGGATTTCGAAACATTGTACTTGGCTGTTGTGCTCCTCTTTTTCTCTTCGTATTTTTGGACTCCTTCCCAACCAACAGTGCCGATCAAACATCCGCTTGCAGTGAGACTTGTTTCGGTTAGGAGAAGAACCAAGACACATTGCTTTGAGACTTGGAAACTGTCGCATCACTTTCACTTCAACGGATCAGCTGCGCCAGTATTTTTTCAAGGGCGTTTTCTGAGGTACCTCATCTACACCTGCTCGATTTCCCCTCTGGTGCTTTCCAGAGTTCACTACTACATACAGCATTATCTTCGGACCCGTGTAGCTTTCAGTCAGATATCTAGGTGCTCCTGTGTCCTTAGCCGTCATGGAGGAACTCCCCTTGCTGCGAGCCAAAGGGAGTCACGTGAGAGAAACAACAGGTCCATCAGTGGGACCGGGTTCGTATGATCTAGATAGTTGGGTCACTGTCAACTGTAGTCGCGCACCTTTCAACAGCACCAGCCTTCGACAGCCTCTGTTGCCTGTCGCTGCCGGACTTCCGGGGCCTGGTGCGTACAACGTACCCACAGTACCAAACAGCTACGCATTCGGGCTGGGGTCGCCGCCATTCGTCTCGGAATCTTCTCGTTTTGTCGCACCATCCTGTGATGAGTATCCTGGGCCTGGTTCCTACAATGTCACGAATTATTCGAGCAAAAATAAGAATCCCAGATCGTACACTTTTTCCGGACCGCGAGAGGGTGCATTTGGCAGCGAACCCGGGGGCAACATCGGCCCCGGGTGCTACAGTCCCAACTACGCTGCTGCAGACCGCAGGCACCCCAAGGCTGCCGGATTCGCCAATTACAGTGCTCGAGAGCTACCAAGACCACCAGCGGGTCCGGGCCCCGGGAGCTACGATCCTCTCTTAGGGCAGCGGTCCATTGCCGCAGCGAAACCTTCCTCAATGTTTGCAACAAAAACCAAAAGGTCTATTTGTGGCGGCAGCGGCTCCAATAATTTTCCTGGGCCTGGTACCTACGATGTAGGACTGGATTCAGAGCGAGATAGAGCGATTCCGCGCGAGCATTTCTCAGCTTTCGGCACTTCCTCCTCTCGCTTTGCCCACAAAACGGAGGGTAATTTACCGGGCCCTGGCGCGTACACAGGGGAATTGGCACCACGTCGTTTCCTCCCGAAGACCGACAGTGGCTCAGCTGTGTTTCTCTCAGAAAACGAACGCTTTCCAGGATCAGTGGTGGCTCCGTCGCCTGGTCCAGGAACCTACGACGCACGTCTCCCTTGTCGGCACCAGCATTTTGGTGAGCCGATGCCGTTTGGGTCCACAGTATCCCGGTTCAGTCCAGTGTGGTCGCAGCGCCCGCTGTCAGAGCCGCTCGTCTTTTCCGGAGACCCCGACAGTGGCCGTGCCCTGGGTCGGCGAAGGATACGTCCATTCATACAGGGAAAGATACAGCCATCGAGTGCGCCGCCGCCACTGCAGGACCGGGCGTACAATGTGCGCTACGATTGGCCGAAGCCAACGTCTATGGCGACCACCACATTTGGAACATCTGAACGATTGCCTCTTCACCAAAACACTGGGGTTCCCGGACCGGGCAGCTACTGTGGGTTAAGTTACCCTGCGCCGGGCGGCCGCAAGCACGGCTCTTCTACCTGGGGCCGCGATGTGCGGTTCTCCGACGTCGTGCCGCCTTCGGGGTCGCCAGATCCAGGCAAGTACTATCACGCCAGCACTTTTCTCAAGAAAACATTCAACGCAACAATTGGCTCAGATACGGCGTGGATTGAGTAGCGGCAGTCTACCGCATGCGTCGCCGCTTCGCTTGTGCTGAAAAATGGATGTAAAACAACGACGGTTCAGCAGTTGAACCGGGAATCGAGACTTCTTTGCGATGTGAAACAACGAACATCATGACCACTTGTGATAGTAAAAGCAGATGCTTTCCCAGGCTCGGAAAAGAAAGCGCCGCTGCTCCCGCTTGATCGATGGAGTTTCGCGCATGTAAGCTATATTCTCTCTGTGTCAGCTTTTTGTTTTTATGTCGCCCTTTCTTTCTCTACACAAGCAGATCATGTTTTCACCTTTGAAGAAAATATCAGGGGTAGCTTGGATCATAATCTTCATAGGCAAGTAGTCCTTTACTTTGGCCTATGTGCGCGCTGTGCTCCAGGCGTCTGCATCCTGTACGGCATGCCACGGCTGTAGCCGTGTGTAAGGCACGCTGCTTGACATGCTACCTCTCTCGAAATTCTAACTCTGCACACACCTCATTTATACTTGATCATTTGACCGTCAACGAAGTCTCAGCCGTTGCAGGTAAACTTCGAAGCTTTGCCTCTGCTGATGACCATTTGAGGTTTCTCCATGAGACACAAAATTCTCTACGCGGATGCAAATACTTTTTCTGCTCTCTTTTCCCTCCCATCTCTCTCTTTTCCTTCATTTTATGTCGGTCTTATTTTTCGAATTGGAGAGCTAAAGAAAGCTTTTGGCTATCCGTCCCTCTGCGTCTCTTCTTCTGCCGGATCCTTGCATGACATGCGACTTCGAGAGAGCGTACCGAACTTAGTCTCTTTTAACTGCGGAGTCTCTCTGAGGGCCATCGATAGTGGCGTTTGCC
The DNA here is from genome assembly GCF_017918235.1 of Porcisia hertigi. NCBI lineage: Eukaryota > Euglenozoa > Kinetoplastea > Trypanosomatida > Trypanosomatidae > Porcisia > Porcisia hertigi. The sequence continues at coordinate 1,500,817 of NC_090594.1, forward strand.
CGAGGCTCAAGTGTGGGTCTTTTTTTTTCCCTTTTTTTTGACTTCCCGAACATCCTTCGGCGTTGTCATCTGCTGTATTGGTGGAGAGTCAAGGTACAAAACCTCTTTTTTTTTTTTGAAACCCCGCTGTATTCCCTTTTGAAGGTCTATCAATGCTATCACAATGTACCTTTGTGATGTCACGATGGACATCGCGCCTGCCCCCGTTCGTGCGGCGTGCTGTCCAGGTAGATCAGATGGAAATGGACTCGGCTCTGGCTCAAATGTATTCCTTGTGCGTCAAGCCCTCGCTGGTGAGCAAAATGAGCCGGGCCCGGAGGATGACGAAGGGTCACTACTACCGCGATGACCCCGCATTTCTCATGCTTCAGCTCCTCTTCATCGTTGTCGCGTCGATTGCGCGGTGGCTACTCCTGGATCTGACAAGGTCGCTAGTGCGCACCCTGTTTGTCGCCGTTGCATGGTACGTCCTGGGCGGGCTGGGCATGGCTTGTGTATGGCGTGCGGTTGCAGTGATTTACCTCTCCTCATGCTCGACATCCACACAGGGTGGGGTTTCAACTGGGACCACCTCAGCCTTTGGAGTGGACTCTGTCGTGGATTACCTGCGCTCCGACTTAGACTGGCGCTATGCATTTGACGTGCACTGCAACGGGTACTTCACATTCTTCATGTGGACAGAGGTGATTGCATACTTTCTAGCACCCCTCATGCACATGTCATGGGTGAGCAACGCGATTGTTTCCATTGGAGTCACCACATACCTGTACAATGTCTTCTTGGGCTACCTGGAGATCCCGACACTGGCGTACCAGCAACGCCTGCTTTACCCTGTGCCTATAGTAGGTTTGCTCTTCTTTCTCCTTAGCATCTCCGACGTTAACGTTGGGCTATTGTTGTGGCTGCTGCAGTGCTCCACATGACCATGAGCAAACAAAAAAAATCATCGCGCTTGACATAGGAGAAAGGGAAGCGGTGATGTTTGTTGGTTTCCCTACTGCTTGGTGTCGAAGAGACCAAATAATCCATGAAGAGCTCCTCAGCTACGTTGGCCAATGAGTCTTCCAGAGTTTCGGGGTAAACAGTAGATGAGACGGACGCACGCATGACCCTTTCTTCACCTGCATCGAGATTTTGTGTGTGTGTGTGTGTGTGTAAGGGACACCAGCATAATCTCATGTGGCATTTGTACCCCCCCTCTCCCTGGCGGCTAAACGCATGTTAGCCTGTCTTTCTCCCTTCTCTCGGGTTCATCCAGGCATATATTCGTTCTCGCCGTTCCGCACGAGAGTCGATACCGCGGGCAGCTTGTTCTTGATTCAGACTGTCCGATTTTCTTCTTTACCATCTCTCTGCTCTACCTCCTTACTACGTACGCTCCCGTTGCACTCGACTCCTTTCATAACAGGAATGTGCATCTATGTCTGCACACACACACACACACTGCAGCAGTAGCTCTCTAGTTTTCCTTTTCTTCAGCTGTTGTGCCCTAAGTGTTCACCCAGATTTCCTCCTCTTCCTCTTCCCGCTCCCGCTTCTCTTTGCTCGCGGGCTCTTGACGTGGTAGTGGACGTGAAACGTGGGGGACAGTGCACACACTGGGAAATAAAGGAGAAAGTTCACCAGGTCGCTGTACAACACATTGTAGGGGGCAGGGCGCACACACGCACGCAACCCACGCACCTTTCACACGCAGCGGTCCGGCGCACTACTATTTCACACCAGCGCCTTCCTCCGCCATTACCCCGGGCAGAAGTGGAAGTGGGGGTAGGAGGAGGCGGGGAGCGGAGAAAAGAGCAAAGTCGTGCTTGCCAAGAGTGAGGGCAGCAAGCCAAGACTCGGCACCTCTCGATCGAAGGTGATTAGTATTTGCCACACCTCACCTGTTTCAGCACCTCCTTCAGCTCATACGTCGCTGATTGACTATTGAGTTTTCTTTTCCAAAACGGCTCCTAATGCTGCGCCGTACCGTCTTAGTACGGCGCTACCCTTTCAACAAGCGCGGTCCTCGTGAGCGAAAATCATGGAAACACCATGTTCTGACAGAGCCTCCGAAACCGGTGGAATGGCGTGACCCAAAGGTGTGGACGAAGGACTTGAGCCAGATGAAGTCATTCGATGCTCCGCAATGGGATCTGTGGCTTAACCGCGCCAGGTCGCAAGATATGGACGAGGCACTTCAGCCTTTCATGGATATGCCGCAGTCCCTCAAAGACCGCCGGTACGATATTCCCTGGTGGGCGAACCCTTTTGGAGCCTGGTACCTGCAAAACGTGCTTTCAGTGGAGCTGATGAAGCTGCCTGGGCGAACGAATGCCGAGAAGATTGCTATTTATCGTGGGCGAAAGAACCCTCCCACCTGGGACAAGTCGAAGGAGGGAGTCATGGACGATGAGGTACTACTAAAACAAGTTGTGAAAGAGCGCTGGCGCACGCTTGAGTTTGGTGACCGCGACGCGGGATACCCGTGCACATTCAGCGACTACATCCAATTCTTGAACGAGTGGTTCAAATCATTAGATGAGGAGGGGCTCCAGCGTCTGCGAGAGCACTTTGACCGAAAAATACGTCCCCTTCTTGCTGTGATGTCGCATGTAGACTTGATGTGGCTTGAATCGCTCACCCAAAACTCTGTGCAGAACAAGGAGCAGCTGGAGCGACGCATCGGGTTCCAGACCTCACTCGGTACCCCGGAGTTCTTTGACATGTCAAAGCGACTCCGATACGAGATCAATGAGGACTACAAGGTGCGCGATGAGCTAGGACCGGAGCTATTTGCGCTGTGGAGCAAGGCACCCGAGCGTTGGCCACCGGAACGGCTGGCGAAGATGTATGGTCTTGACTTCACGCTTGTCAGGAAGATTCTCGTCTGGCATCACTTCAAGGCATGCTACGACGCTTGCGTAGAGCCAGACTGGTCCTTGCCAAAGCGCCTCTTTGCTCTTGAGTGGATTCGCGACGTGCGGGCTCGCAAACAGGGTCTCTTTTACGGAAAGCTGCGCTTTGCAGAGCAAAAGATCACGTTTTACAGTGACAAGTTTCTCTTTCGCGACCTCGTCAACCGCCGTGAGGCAAGCTACGCGAATGTTTGGGAGATGGACGATCCGTATCGCTTCTTGCAGACCGAGCAAGACTATGAGGACTACTGGGGTGACAACTACGACGTGTATCGACGCATGTTTCCTGAAATGATTGGTAAGACGGGTGAGCCGGTCCAGCAGTACAGCCAAATGCCTGTCTGGGCGGGACCGCACCGTGACCACGCGAACAAGTCCGAGCACAACTGGATGTTTGCTGAGATCGGCGTGAATGTCGGCCATGAGCCCCTGAAGAAGCTGGAGCTGGATCCGACAAATGAGAAGCGTCGTCGCTTTGTAATCCGCCAGCCCGACGGCTCTCTGCGGTCGGCAAAAATGTCTGAGATGCGGGCATGGTACTGGAAGGAGGAGTGGGCAGACTTCCGCTTTTGGGCCCCCCAAATGGAATGGGGTGTCGAAAATACGCCGTCCATGGAGCAGTACCAGGAGCATGTACCAGACACACCCGATGCTGACTATCGAAAGCAGCGCCGCATTCAGTCCCGTCCTGTGAAGTGGTTTTATGAGAGCCACTATAGCCGCAGTGGTAACTTCGCTGGGTTCCAGCCTCTGCGGTTCATGCAGCGCCGCACCCAACGTGAAGTGCGGTGGCCAGACGTCGTCAACGCTGCTGTGCAGATCGAGAAGAGCAAGCCGAGCTCCTATGTGTTCAAAGCAATCCCAGAAATGTAGGATGGATACAGGTAAGGTTCGTCGGTGCACATTTTGTGTCCACAGGGTGTTTTCCATTTTGCCCTTCTGGCTACTGTTTTATTGTGTTCCCCCTTTTTCACACATCTGGATACCGGTTCTGAATGTACGCCTGGGCGAAAAGGAAGCGCTGGGCGGCATGCAGTGGTCTTTTCTCTCAGCGTACACTGTGTGTGTGTGTGTGTGTGTGTGTCTGTGCATTTCGTTCCCCGGTGCTGCACCTTATGGTGTTGCAAGGCGGCAACCGTGGTGTACAGTTTTTTTCCCGATTTGGTGGCGACAGTGCTGCAGTTTGCAATGGAGGGGAGGAGTGAATGGAGAGGGTAGCGCTAGTCGCAAGGTTACAGAGATTTGTTTTCTTTCTGCACTTACCCTTACACGCACATCGGGTGGCGAGAACACGCGCATATCACATATGTTTGTTTGCATCTGTACACGCGCATGTATTTGCGCGTGTGTCGATGCCCCCCATCCCCCCTTTCTTCCAAGTGATGAGGAAAGGATTAAACAGAAGTACGACAAAAAAACCCGAAAAGGATTGGTCACCTCACCGTTACACATTCCACAGAGCATGGGAGCGCTCGTATCGCTGGAGCTTCGGTTCGGAAAAACTAGAAGCTAGTATCTAGGTATCACTACAGATCTCTCACCATCGGCATCGGAGAGGAACACCGAGAGCTAGTGGTGAAAACTAGAGGGCAATTATGTGACGTCAATGGTAAATATGAACGTGCGCCTCCTCGACTTTGTTGAACAAGAGAGCTCCCAAGGCGAGGCGGGGATTAATTGAGTGTCTTGACCATGGAGGGGGAAGCTCATCGGACGGGAAAGATCGAGGGAGAGGGCCTTGGTGCGTGAAGGGCGGATGCGTTCCCTTTCTTGATCTTTCATTTGTGCGCAATTCCTCTTACTCAAGCGCTACCGTGACGACTTCATCTTGACGCGCTCTCTTGCTTCCTTTTAGTGGCTCATTTTTCCCCTTCTTCCCCCCCCCCCCGTTTTATGAGCTTTATCGCCCCTTCGCTGTGGAACCGCTTTCCCTTCGCACTCTTCCTCTCCTTACTTTTTTTCCACTCTTCTCTCCCCAACGGTCTCGCTCCCTCCTTCCCCCCGTTCTTCATCTTACGGTTTGACCAACGAACGGCTTTCTCCTGCTTACTGATCTGTTTGTCACCTATTGGTCTCATCTCGCACAAAATAGCCGTAAGGGGAGGAAAAAAAGGAATTTCTCAAACAACAGCAACACGGGCGATTTACACTGTGTAAAACTGTTAAAGGGCGTGCGGGGAAGCATCGCTGTGGGTCGCCTATTCTAAGCACGGATTTAGACAAGGAGGGGGGCCGGCAGAAAGCCGAGACGCGCACCAAAAGAGGTCTCAGCATCTCTCGCAGAACATAATCTGCGTATTTTGTGTGTATCTCTTGGGAGAGGAGGTCTCGTGGGTAAAGTTGCATCCAATTCTCCACGATACACACTCTCATTGTGGCTTCCACTTATTGGTCTATTCTCCTCACTCTCCCTACTCACTCATTTTGTTTTCTGGTGTTGTGAAAAGGAGGTGAAGCAGAGTATTCTAGGGAAGGATGAGCGCATCGGTCCCTCCGGGGTTCTCGGACGACGATGGCGGCTTTGTCGAAGTAGACCCTGCCCTGCTAGCGGAAATGGATAGGGAAGAGCAGGAGGAGTCGAGAAAGCAGAAGATGCTGGAATGGCGGCGTATGAACACGGAGCGGTATGGCTTTCGCTCCGCGTACCGGGCGGCGGTGGGGGAGAAGGACTTGATGCCGCCAGAGTTCATCCGAAAGGTTGTGAAGGACAACGGCGACCTTGGCGGAAAACGCTTCAAATCGGAGCGAAAGCTGTGCGTAGGCATGCTGCCTTACATACCACTGGCTTTGTTCAAGCTCCTGGAAAATATGCCGATGCCCTGGGAGGAGACACGCTACGTGACCGTAGTGTACCACGTTGGCGGTGTACTCACCATCGTGGACGACACTCCCACGGTGGCAGAGCCACTTTACGTGTCGCAGTGGGGCACAATGTGGACGAAGATGCGCGCCAACAAGGTGGAGCTGCTTCAGGAAGGTGGTGGCTTTCGGCGCGCAGTGCACAAGGGTGACGAAAATGAGCCGCCGCTGGACTTCGCCAACTACCTCATGGACCGCGTCCCGCCCCCGCCGGTGCACGACGAGCTTGACGAGGAGGATAACGTCGGTATCGCGGGCTGGTTTTACGACCCCTTTCCCCGCTTGGTGGCACCAAACCAGATCCGCGGTTTTCGGCGGCCGAACGGGTACTACTTTACCCTTGATGTGATGGAGGCGCTCTACCGAAACGCATCGCCTATTCTCCCGACACTCGACGACCGCAACTACTTTTACTTGTGGGACCTGAAGTCCTTCTACGCTGCTAAGGCGATGCACTTGTCTATCCCACGCGGCCCAAAATTTGAGGCTCCGCCGGCAGTTCGCGTGAAGCAGGGCGAGGATGACGATTGGACCGAGTTCAACGACCTTCGCCGTATTATTCACCGCGACAACCCGCGAAAGCCGCGTTTTACAATGCTGACGGAGCGGCAGATCGCCTTTCCGTTCCTGTATGGCTCAGTAGTGGACGGGGTCGAGCTGGCACCGTATCACTATCCCCCCACCGTGCGCGTGGAGAACGATGACCCCGAGCTGTCGTGCTTTACATTCCATCCCTCGCTGAACGCCATCAAGGCTGTGGAAAAAAAGTATAGAGACGTGCCGCGAGCGCAGGCAGCTCTGTGCTCCTCTACCTGGGCTCGCGCTGGCGGCCAAGGTGTCGAGGACGCCGCGGATGTGCCGCTGGCGTTGCCGGACGACTTTGAACCCTTCCTGTCATCGCTACCGCTGGAGCAGCCCAATACGAAGACGGGTCTGTCGCTGCTCTTCGCGCCAGCCCCCTACAATTCTTTTGAGGGAGGCATGAAGCGACGCATTGATGTGCCACTGTGCGACAAGTGGTACCAGGACCCACCAGATTTGCTCACTTCAGATGACCGCGACAAGATTCTGCGCAGCTACACTCAGCTGCTGAAACACCACGTCAAGCGCTCCCTGCAGCACACCGTGCGCCAACGGAGCAGCGCCGCCGCCGCCGCTGAGGTGGCAGCGGGGACGGACATGGGTGCCACACGCGAGAATCGTCGTCTGGAGAAGATGGCAGAGATGCGCTACTTTTCCAAGACGCGCATGGAATGGCTAGAGGCGGCGTTGCAAGTGATGCGACAGGGTCACAACATGCTTGTTCAGCTCGTCAACATGAAGTGCTTGCCGTACGTGCACATCGACTACAATTTTGAGGCGAAGCCGACCCGCACATTGACGACAAAGGAGATTAAGAAAAGCCGTCTCGGTCCCGCGTTCCACATGATCCGTGAGCTGCTAGGTTTCATGAAGCGACTTATTGACATGCATGTGATTTATCGGCTAGGATCGACTGATGCGCTCCAGTTGGCAGACGCCACGCACTACCTTTTCTCCCATGTCGGCGTGCTGACAGGCGTGTACCGCTACAAGCTGCGGGCGATGCGGCAGATCAAGCGGACTCGTGATCTCAAACACATGCTGTACAGCAAGTTCAACGTTGGCGGCGTTCCGAGCGGTCCTGGAAACGGTTTTTGGGGTCCGTCGTGGCGGGTGTGGGTATTTTTCATGCGCGGCATGACGCCGCTACTGCAGCGTTACCTGAGCAATTTGACCGATCGCGTGCTGCACGGCCGTGTGCAGAAGGGGAAGTCAGCCGGCAAGAAAATCACGCGTCAGCGGGTCGAGCCCGACAAAGATGTCAACATCAAAGAGGCGTTCCGTCGTGAGCTGCGGGAGATGTTGCCTAACAACGTGAAGAGCTCTGTCATTGTGACGATGGACCAGCACATGAACGAGGCGTTCCGGCACTGGCGTGCGGGGTTGTCGTGGAGCGTGCCTGGGCTTGCGAAACCGCTAGCAGACCTCGTCGGCAAGTATGTAAAGCTGCGGTCTGAGGAGTACATTCGCACGACGCAGCTGCAGCGGTGCCGTATTGCAGCAGGGGACACGGTGGACAAGCAGGCGTTCATGAAGAACCTAGGGCGCTTGACGCGACTGAAGATCATGGATGAACAGCGTCGCCAGCGCCGGTACATGACGGGGGAGGACGCTGCCACGATCATGGCGCCCGATGAGGCGACGGAGATCTACCGCATGATGGCGAACTGGCTGAATGACCGCGGCTTTAAGAAAATCCCCTTTCCGGACCCGGCCAAGATAGCAGAGCTGTCATTGTTGCAGCTCTCTCTTAATAAACTGCGCGACCAGCACAACATCGCAAACCGGCTCACTGCGAACCAACGTGAGGAGCAGGCCCGCATCGAGGAGTCGTTTAACGCGCCTCACGAAGCCCTCTCCCGCATTGTTGACGCCCTTGCCCACCAGCGCCGCTTCAAGAACGTTGAGGTGGAGTACATGGACAACTTTTCCCACCTGTACCCCCTCTACAACGTTGTCCCACAGGAAAAGATGATCGATTCGTTTCTCGATCAGTACCTATGGTACAAAGCAATGAATGTGCAGCGTCTCTTTCCAAACTGGGTAAAGCCGTCTGATGTGGAGCCGCTGCCTCACTTGCTCTACAAGTGGTGCGAGGGTATCAACAACATCCCTGACATATGGGATGTCTCTCATGAGGAGTCCGTGGTGCTACTGCACAGCAACCTGGAGGACGCGTTCTATGACCACGTGGACTGGAACTTTTTCCGTCCGATGCTGGAGCTGATTATGGACAAGTCTCTGGTCGACTACATTGTGAGTCGACACGACGTTGTGGTGGAGTTCAAGGACATGAGCTACCATCACTACAAGGGACTTCTCCGGGGCTTTATGTTCTCGTCATTCTTGGCGCAGTATTGGGGGCTCGTGATGGACGTGCTGCTGCTCGGTACACAGCGGAGCAAGGAAATGGCGGGTACAGCGTTGAAGCCGAACCCTTTCATGTCCTTCTTTCGAGATCCCTATCTTGCCACGTCACACCCGATTCGCGCGTACTGCAGGTACAAGAACGAGGTGTACATCCTGCTGCGCTACTCCAAAACCGAGGCAGATGATATACGACGTCGCTACCTGGAGGAGACCAAGTCAGATCCGGAGATGCGCGCCCTCAATGCATCGGTGTACGGGTTCAAGAATGCGAAGGAGTGGCCACGCGACGCGCGCATGCGTCTTTTCCTGTCTGATGTCAACCTGGCGCGCGCGGTGCTGTGGGAGTTCCGTGGCCGCTTGCCGCCCTCGATGGCGACCATCAGCGACTCGAACAGCTTCGTCAGCGTCTATTCCAAGGACAACCCCAACCTCCTCTTCGAAATGGCAGGCTTCTCCGTGCGGTTGCTGCCCGTGGTGCGTACCGAGGCAGACATCCTCGAGAACGAGTCGATGTGGAGTCTGCGCAACCACACCACCAAGGATATCTCCTGCCGAGCGTTTCTCCAGGTGACAAAGGAGCACATCAACATGATCCGCAACAAGGCACGCCGCACTGTCATGATGGTCGGCAGCTCCACCTTTCATAGTATTGCAGCCAAGTGGAACGCACTGATTACAGAGATTGTACCGTACTATCGCGAAGCGATTCTCGGGACAGAGGAGCTACAGGCGATCTTGGCGCGCGCGGAGCACCGCATGCAAGCGCGGGTGATGATGGCGCTGAACTCGCGTGCTAAGTCGCGCTTCCCACCGGCGATGTTTTACGCTCCATCCGATTTAGGTGGCTTGGGCATGCTTTCTGTTGGACATTCGCTGATCCCGGCGAAGGACACCGTGTACTCGAAGACGACTAGTACCGGCGTCCAATTCTTCTACGCTGGCCTCACCAACGAGGAGGGGATCCCCATCCCTAACGTCCTACAGTATTACACGCCATGGGAAACAGAGATCAAGGAAAGTGAAAGGGCATGGCTGGAGTTCCGCACCCGCGAGCGTGAGGCAAAGGCGCGCGGCGGCCGCGTGTCGCTCGACGACATCGAGGACATCATCGACAAAGGTATCCCACGGATCCGCGTGCGCTTTTCGCGACATGCGCCACTCTTCCACTTCGATACCGGCTTCCGCGCTCGCATGGAGTTCCAGCGCTACTTGGCTGGCAAGTACCTGAAGAATTGGTGGTTCCACATGGAGCACGATGGCAACATTTGCGGCGGTGTGATGGAGCGCTACCGCGCTGACATGAACAACGCCCTTGGTGGGGTGGAGGCGATATTGGAGCACAGTCTTTTTAAGGGGACGGGCTTTCCTTCGTGGGAGGGAATCGAGTTCGACCGCTCTGGCGGTTTTGAAAATTCGAAGAAGGATACTAAGCTGGCAAAGCAGCAGCGTGCCGGTCTGAGCAAAGTACCAAACCAGCGGTTCGCCTTGTGGTGGAGTCCTACAATCAACCGCTCCGACATCCAGGCCGGTTTCGAGTCGAAGGTGGAGACGACGGGTGTCTTCATGTGTGGCAAGTTGGAGACCATAAAGAAATCCCTCATTAAGATCTTCAGCGGTTCTCTCTGGGAGAAGTCGCACGGTGCCGTCGTGAACGATGTGGCGAGCAAACTGAAAGACAGCCTCATCGACCTTGGTGCAGCTTCCATAACGTTACAGCAGCAGCACCCACAAAAGTCGTACACCTTCACGAGCTCGGCTGCCGACATCATCTTGGCGAGCGCGGCGCGCTGGTCGGTGTCGTCAAAACCAACCACCCTCGCTGACGAAGTCGGCGACGTCTATCAACACCACAGCACCTCGAAGTTCTGGATTGATGTGCAGCTGCGCTGGGGGAACTACGACAGCCACAACATCGCCGAGTATGCGAGGAAAAAGTTCTACGAGTATTCCACGGCCCGCATGTATCCGTTTCCTGCCGGCATTGTCGTTGCGATTGACCTGGCGTACAACTGCCACAGCGCCTTTGGATACTGGATCCCTGGAATGAAGCCGTTCATGAACAAGCTGATGCCCGTCATCATGAAGAACAACATCACCCTCAACACGCTGCGCGACCGCATGAAGCGTGATTTGGGACTCTTCAGCTCGGCCCCGACGGAGGCGAGCCTTTCTGACACAAACATCGCCGAGCTGTTCTCGAGCGGCATGCGAACGTGGATTGTGGACGACAGCGCCACGTATGTGACAAGCGAGCAGCCGACACCGGACGGCGGCAAAAAGTTCAAGTCGGAGAATGGAGCGGTGCTGGTCTTCGAGCCCATATCCGGTTCTTTGAAGATGAGCGTCGTGCACCGGAGCGTCTTTGCCGGGCAGAAACGCCGCTCGAAACTGGCGCGCGAGAAGGCAGCGGAGGAGATTGCGTCGTGGCTACGGAGTTGCCCCCCTAGCGAGCGTCCGAGCAAGATCATCGTCACCCGCTCCCGCTTCCGCCAGACGCTACATAACATGTTGGTGCTCGACTACCCAAACATCATCATCGGCCAAAGCGATTTGAACCTGCCGTTGCCGATGGCTCTGCGCCATAGTCGCCTCGTTGAGCTGCGCATCGCGGCAATGGAAAGCAAAGGGTGGGAGTTCTGCATCTACGATGACTGGCAGCAGAGCCTGCAGTTCCAGCCGATTACGTGTTTCAACTTGCTGAACTTGGTCCTGCGTGGTTACCACGTCAACCTGCAGCGCACCCGGCAGATTCTAGTGCCTGACTTACATGTGGAGGTGGGTGCGGCTCACTTCTGGCCGACATACGCGACCCGCCAGGAATGGGAGCAGGTGTCCATCCGGCTCCAGGAGATGATCATCGCCGACGCTGCTCGACGCATGAATGTGAGCCCGAAGGACTTCACTGAAAAGGAGAAGGAGGGCATTCTCCTGGGCAAGCGCATGACCAACGTGGAGATCCAGCAGGAAGAGATGAAAGAGATTGAGGCCATGAGGCGCACGAAACTCTCAGAGGCTCAGACGGTTAACGTTGTCACGAGCAGCGGCGACGTCACAAAGCGCAAGGTGAAGGCGGCCTTCGATTTTGGTGCAGCGGCGCTAAACAACAACTGGCGTCCCCGCTCCCTGGCTGATGCTGTCTTTCTGGATGAGAACACCACCATCACCTTCGACGCCGCCGGCGCCACTGGGGCAAGCGACCAGCTCATCTTCTCCGAGGACGCAGTTCAGAAATTGCTGGCGTGCTGCGACGTTAAGGTGCAGTGCTGCGCATACATGTTTGGTCATGCGCTGCCGGACTCGCCAAACATCAAGGAGGTGCTGTGCATCATGATTCCACCACAGTTTGGAACGGCCGTGGAGGCCCGCACACCGCCACGCATTCCATTTGATGCACCGGCGTTGCAGGAGGCGAACCTCTCCTTCCTGGGGCTCATGAGGATTGGCGAGAGTGAGGCGCAGCTGACCTCACACGACCTCGCACTCCAGGCGCGTGCGTTGATCGCCAACGAGGAGATGGTGCCGCAAGGGTTTCTGACTGCCGTTCTAGAAATGTCAGTGGAGGGGGTGATGGCGCGGTGCTACAGCACCACCGCAGAAGGTATCGCGTGGGCGCAGAAGGAGTACGAGGGGCTGCTGAAGAAGATCCCAGCAGCGACCGACCCGGCCTTTTCTACCCCGTGCCGTGGCACGCTTTCCTCAGAAGCACGCAGCTTCTTTTTGGTGCCTGTAGAGCGAGCCTGGAACTACTACTTCAAAGGGGCACTATGGCGTGAGAACACCGAATACGATGTCGTCGTTGACGTGCCACTGACTTTCTTCGATGCGCTGCACCGCCCGGACCACTTCCTCAACTTTATTCGCATGGGTGACGACGCCGACGCGATTGATGAGGCGGATCCCAACGACTTGTTCGGGAACGAAGTCGGCGTGGGCGGGGAGTGAAAGGCTCGGATACGTGGCTAACGTTTCCCCCTTCCCCCTTCCCCCTTCCCCCCCCCCTCCCCATAACGCTGTATCTTTCTCATGTTCGCATCGCCTCGTGATATACTTCAAGCCGTGCCTTAACATAATCCCCTAGAGCGTGAAGTAAGCGTAGATGCTCGAACCGTATTGAAGGTAAGGAAAAAGATAGGAATCAAAAAAAATATGTTTTTTTTTTCGTGGTTCACCCAATGCAAGTTTCGTGGAGGAAAGAGACGCTCACTCTGCTGGCGCGCGGCTGTGCGTGTCTGCACACCCTCCTCTCCTGGGACGTTTATTTTTTGTTCATTTTCGAAGGGGCGGGGGCCTGTCGGGGTTTATCTGGCTAAGTTGGCCCTTTGAGGAATCTAATGTTCCAGCAGGATCTTCCGTGGAGGAGGTGCGTCAGCTGCATGTGGTTCGCACCAGTGCTTTGACTTTATCTGATATATGCGTTCCATTGCTCCTCTCCCCTGCCCCATGCTCCGCCGCTGTGGTCTGTTCAGGATTACTTCTCTACTTTCACTCCATTTCCTTACTCTCTCACACTCTTGTTATTCCCGGTCTTCACCTTGGCTGATGGATGCTGTGCCGCTTCATCGTGAAGGTGCGTGTCGGTGGGTTGCACAATCGACCCCCCGTACATATCCATACACGCACGTGCATATACGGAAATACGACCAAGTTCCTCACAGTGTAGGGCGCATTACATGTGACACAAACACCGATGCTTTGTTCCCCCCTTCCCCCCGCAATCAGTTGTCATGAGGCCCCTGTTGAGAACGCCGATCACCCGCTGTTCACTCTTCTTCACGTTTCATAGATCGGCTTCGCCCCGGGGCAGCGCTACGTACGTGCGTTCTCCCTTTTATGAGTGTTTCTTTAAGATCTGCGAAGCACAGACAGACGCACACGCACACACACACACGTCCGAGTAAACACAAACAAAGAGGTGCACGCTCTCCTCCTCTGAAAGAGATTCGCCTTTGGTCAGGCACGCACTCTTCCTGTGAAGCGGTCATCCACAACCCCCATCTGCTGGTTCTGAGGCGATCTTCGTTCTAACAAAATGTGTTGTCACGTTTCTTCTTGATGACTCGTCGTGCGCGATCCTCTTTCTGGAGTGTTGTGCCGGTGAGTCCAGGGATGGATTTGGTTTACTCGCACATGCTGTTTTTTCCCCCTGTGCAAATTGAGCAGGGCGAAACCGTTCTTTGTTGGCCGCAGTAAACTCTTCTCCCCCTTTTTACTGCGCTGTTGTTCACTGGATGTGTTGGGGAAAGGAGAGCGCGCTCTGGTCGCTACTTCGTATTGGACACGTGGCCAGCATATGGAGTATCATCTATTCTACTGCTTTCTACTCTCTCTCTTTCTCTCTTTCTATTCATCGGCACACGCACCCCTCGCTTGCTCTGGTGCTGTGGCTTGCTTTACTTTTTTACGCCGACACAAAAAAGCCGAAACGAGTCTGCTTTACAGGGGGTTTGACGCTCTTGAATACACACTACTATGGCACATATTGATGCCAAGTGCACTTTCCACGGCATGACTGACAGTGACTGGCGGCGGCTGCACAGTCGCGTTATTCCCAATCGCGTCCCACTACCGGAGTTCAAGAGAATTGTGGCGGAAGGTTCTGTGCACGATCACTATCTTGCAAAGGATCTTCACAAAATCATGCAAGAGCTTCGTGATCTCCTGCAAGAGCACGGGGAGCTGAAGGAGGCCTCCGTGCTTCCCTTGAGCGGGAGGAAACAGGAGCTGTCGCGCGCGGCAGCGACGGCGGTCCGGCTGATGGACTCTGATCGCAACGGCATTCCAGCTCTGTGTCGGTCCTCCGACTTCAGCTCGGCATCGACAGGGGGTCTGGGTGACCGCCAAAGCTCTACCTCTCCCTCTCTGGGGAGTGCCTGTGATCCTCGACTTTCTAATTCTGGAGGGGGCAGCGCTGAGGATGCATCTTTAATTCCGTTGCCTCAAGCAACGAGCTCAACTCTGTCCACCACCCCGCGGCGACCGTCACGGGTGCTCCCACTCACTGACCACATCCGAGAAGGTCATTCACTGGTGTCTCCTTTCTCTTACAGCTCGTTGCCGCGATCTGCAGCTGCACTGCCTTTGTCAGAGGTCCCACCTGTCTCCGCACCATTGGCGAGATGTGCTGAGGCTGGGGTCTTGTATTGTGAAGGCAGCGTCGGTCTTGTGCACGCGAGCGCCGGCTCTGCTCCCTCAGAGTCATCGACACGCTTGTCGACGTCACGGGCAGCCAGCGCGCGCTTTGCTACCGCCGTTGCCTGCAACCCTGCGGCATTGCGTCCAGTGGCAGATGCAAAAACCGATTTTTCAGAGGCTCCTGCAGCTTCACCACCTCTGCCTACCATGCCAAGCTCCACGGTCTCGTCCAACGAGATCGCGCAGCTAAACGAGTTTGCGTCCCCGTTTTTTCGAATCCTGAGCGTACCGCGCAGGTTTCAACTGCGGTTCGGATCGTCGATGCTGCGATTCGAGATACCGCTGCAGTATGTCGACGGCGTCAATAGCCGCCAGCTCCGTGTCTACATGATTCCGTTGCGACACCCCAACACGCCAGCACGGTGGCCGACCGCGAAAGAGATTGTTGTGTACGTCAACAAGCAGTGTGTGATGACGCCATGGAAGCGATCCTGGCCAGATCGTGAGCGTCAAATAGCCGAGACCTACCTGCCACTGGACATCACTTACCTGCTTAGCCGCAATGTTGACGCCCAGCACGTGCAAGTGGATATACACAACAGGGAGTATCATACACCGGCTGTTTTGGTAGTGGTGCAGTTGCGTTCCTTGGAGGAGGTGACAGAATCAATGCTCTCCACGCGACTGGGATGCCGGACGGCGGTACAGGTGAGGCAGGCACTTCTCAACAGCTCGTCCAGCTCGAATGAGCTCGCGTCGACATCGATAGAGGGTTTGCTGATGTTGAATGACGAGGCGATTTATCGGACCTACGCGGCGATTATGGCGGACGACGACGACGATGACGGCCTCGAGGTCGACGATCCCGTGATTACAACAAAATGCCCCATTTCTCAGCTGCCTCTCTCCATCCCCGTTCGCGGCACTCGGTGCACTCACCTGCAGTGTGTGGATCTCGATTCGTTTCTGGTTAGCAGCAACAAAGCTTCCTACTGGAACTGTGCGCTGTGTGATGCGGAAATGCGACTCGGCGATGTGCGTGTCGACACGATACTTTGGAGGTACTTGTGTACTCTCGAGTCTCTGGACGCCTACCCACTGTACCTCCGCTTGTCGGCACGCGCTTCTTCGCAGGGAGAGGATTTGCGGTACCACTGGCACCCCTCGACCCGCACTGATGAGAATGCTGACATCGTTTTGGATGATAGCGATAGCGAGGGGAAGAGCGATGTAGCGAAGGAGCCGCCGTTGGTCCCAGGCCCTTCAGTGGTTTCTGCAGGCGCGAGATCCATGGAAGCACCGGCGCTGCGTAGTGAGCCAACTTCAGCGCAGGCCCTCAATGGAGAAGGATTCCCAACACCCCCAGCCGTTCCTCTGAGAGACGAGCCGTGGCCCGAGTGTGCCGGTTCTTGGCGAAAGCGTGCCCGTGAGGACGACGCGTCGGCCGAGGAGCCGCGCGGGACAGCTGACGATCCCATCGAGCTTTGAGTGTCTTCACCGGTGCACTTATTATTAATGTCAGCCCTGTCCCGCCTTTCCATTGATGAGGGGTTTCACGTCGTCGTATCCTTTCTCTCGGAGCGTAGGTCGCTCATGCTAGCGCGTTCGCCAGAGAGGGCTCATCTCGGGAGGTAGGCAGGCAGGCAGGCACATCCACACAGATCGCTCTTATGTCCTCCCACAGTTCCCCATTTCCTTTTGTAAGTCTCTCACTCAAGAAAAACAAAGCAAATTCCAACAAGTCTGCGCCCCACCGATGTGTGGCCACAAGGCTGCCGGTGTGCTTTTTCTCCAAGATGAATGGCCTTGCATTGCCTCGGACCCCCCTCCCCCCCCCCCCTGCGGGCGCCCTTCGTTCTTGTTCAACCTCAACTGCTGAACAACTCCCGAGTGCAACGAAAGCATCACAGCCGTTATTTTTTCCCTCTTTTGCTGTCTTCGTATCTTGGACATTATATGCACAATCGTATCGTCTCCGAATTTCCCTCTTTTCTTCACTCGGCCTCTCTCTTCCTCGACCGGCTAACCCCCCCCCTTCTCCCCCCTTCCTCCCTGCTTCACACAATTCTCTTTCCATCACCCGCACTTCTGCGGCTCTATCCACACAAACCCAAACATTCACTGATACTTTTATCGGCGTCGATACCCCACGAAACCTCCTCCGCCCACAATATTAATATATATATATATATATGTATGTACCTAACACCACAAACGACAGTTTATTATTAGGCAAAACAGCTTAATATTTACTCTCCTCCCTATCACTTCGAATTGTATCTTAGCTCCCGCCCCCCCCTCTCTCCCCCCTCCCCTTCTCCTCAGCCGGCCTTTACGATCAAGAGCTTTGTCGCTGGCTATTTTTCTTCGTTTTCGTCGCTTCCATTCGCTCTTATTGTTTACGTAGTTTTTGTTGGTTCCCCTCCTTCCCCATCTTTTCCTGTGTAGCTCGACTTTGTTCTTATTGTTGTTCCCCGTTTCCTCTGTTTTATTGTTCATTTTTCAGTGTTTTTTTTTTGTGCGTATTGTTGCTGTCATCCTTTCTCTGACCCCATCTGTTTTTCCTTTACACCTATCACCTTGATCACTCACTCGATTGCCCACCCATTTCACTTTACCTCCGTGTTTATCCCGTCGTAACCCGCGCGTTGTGCGACTCATCTCTGGTGTGTGTGCGTGTGTGTGTATTTTGTCGTGCTCCCCTTTTTTTTTGACTTTGAGTGCGCAGCCGGTTTGTACAGCCGAAGTTGTATTTTTTGTGGTCGATTTTTTTTTCCTCACTTGTTTCATTCTGTTTGTGTGTGCTCTCATTGCTTGTGGACGACCGCGATTGTCAGTTGCGTTTTTTTTTTGGGGCTTCGTGAGTGTGTATACGAAGGCGCTTGCATTTTTTTCGTGGCTCTTTGTTTCTGCTTTCGATCATCGTCTAAAGGTTTCACGTTGCTCTCCCTCCCATCTCTCTCTCTCTCATCGCCACCCCCAGCCCTTCCTCTTTCCCTCCATCTCTTTTCTTGGCTCTGTGTTTCTCGTTGGTGCTTGTTTCCATTAAAAGAAGGGGGAAAAGAGAAAAGCAGCGGCCCCGCTCCCAATTCTGTTTATCTCCCTCCCGCCCCCCCACTCCCCACTTCCCACGTGTGCGTGCGTGTGTGTGTATAGACAAAGCAGAGGGGAAAAACGAGAGGGAGAACTGAAAAGGCCTCGTATTACCGAGCAGGGGGGAAAACCAGCACAGAGACAAACGGAAAACACACACACACATCCACTCCACTCCACTCCATTACATTCCACTCCATTACATTCCACACTACCCCCCCCCCCCCCAAACAAAAGGGAACTAAAATAAAAAAGCCAAAGGTAAAAAAGAGGTAAAAACGTTTTTTTTTTTCACCCCCTCCTTCCCCTGATCCGAGACCAGAACTATCGCCAACTCTTTCATTCCCAGCATCTCCGACGATTTTCCTGCACAGAAGGTGTCTACTTCCCTACTAGTACATTTTATACACATACGTTGTCTCTGCTTTCTTTTTTTTTTTTCTTGCTATCGCCCTCTTGATCGGTGCCACTCTTCTTCGCTGCTGCTTTTTTTTTGTTTGATTCGAGAGTTTGCGTTTGTGTCCGCTTTCTCGCAGACGTTATTTTTGGTCTTATTACGAGCACGCATTTTACGGGGGGGGCACCGCAGCAGATATTTTTATCGGGAATCTCCCAGCTCTTCCGTGCAATCCATTCCCCCTTTTTTGTGGTGAGGTTATAGAGAGAGATTCAACAGGATAAACACGCAAGAAGTTGTCCTCTTTTTGTCCCTGCCTGTATCTTGTTGTGTTTTTCGTGATAACCTCTTTGTTGTTTTTTCCCCGCATCTCATACGTTGTAAACTTCTCTGAATTCGTCTCTCTCCCCCTCTTCTCCCAGTCTTTCTCTGTACTGGGGCGCACTGTGCTTACACCGACGACATCTAGTTCTTCTCCCTCCCTCCCCCTCCCCCTCCCCCCCCCCTCTCGCCTAGTCTATAGGCCCCCCTTTTTCGTTCTCCCCTATTGTGGCTACTACTGCTACTATTACCTGTTTCATTTTGAAAAATTTCCGCTTCTCGTGGCCCTCCTTCTCTGTGTGGCTCATAGCCCCTTTATTATTGTACCACCGCACGTGCATCACCACACGAAGGAAACCACCGCAACTTTCTGTTTTCCTCAGTCCTCTCCAAAGAGACAGCTCGAAAAAAAAGGACAAGACGACATAAAATCGCTTTCATTCACGAATCATCTTTCCTCTTGAAGGACGGTAACACCTTTCTACACGGAGCCATCTCTAAGAGGGCCAAGTGCCACCAGCTACACCCCTTTCTCTTTTTTTTTTAAATTTTTGTTTGTGTGCTCTTCATTCTTTCGCCTACTCTTTCCCATTCTCGTTTTACCCCTTTTAGAGCTTCAAGCAGTCAGGTTGCTTTGCATTGACCGTCTTCTATTCGCCCCCTTCTCCTCCCTCGTTGTTTTTGTCCCCCCTTCCCCCTTCTCCTTTTTTTGGTTCTCAGCGCCCCTTCCCCCTGTTTGTTCTGTGTACGTGTCTTCCTTCCTTCCCCCTCTCTTTCCTCCTCCTCCTCCCCCTCCTCTCTCTCCCCCTCCATCTTTCTCTTGTGGTCCTTTGCCCTGTAATTGTTTTCTTGCTTCTTTTTGTTTTCTCCTCCCCCTCTGGCTTGACCGCTGTTCAGACTCCGCCATCTCTCTTCTTATTGCTCAACTCTTTGCCCAGTTCAATAAGGGAAGAAATTCATCTCGCCCTCGCCCTCGCCTCCTTCCCCCCCTTCCGTCTCTCTGTTGACAACCCTCCGCTCCCTTTCGTTCAGTCGTTTCTTTTTTTTTTGCTTCGTGATTGTTGTTTCCTCTCCCCCTTGGCGGGTCTGTGACGGGGGGCTCGATCGCGTGTGTGTGTGAGTGTGTGAGTCTGAAACAAAAGGAAAGCATCGAGGCCGTTTCTTCAGTTTTACCTTATTGTGTTCTAGATTGGAGTAAAGGGGGAAACACACACACACAAGACACCATTTTTCCTTCGACTCCTTGTTAGTACCTCGGTATATTTTATTTGTTTGCCTTGTGTATTTAGGTTTTGGGTGACCGACTCCTTTCTTTTTGGTCTTTGCCCCCCCCCCCCTCCCGTCGCTTACGCACGCCCGCGCGGCTCTTTCTGTGGTGCAGGTCAACACAGGCATTGGGCTCTACTCATCTTTGTGTTTAATTTTGTGTCTCTCGCTTGATTCTTCTCTTTTTCTCGCTTCACCCTCCGTTTGTTTCTCCTTTTTCCATTAGCACTTCCGATCACTCCCTGTGGCTTGTGCACTTCTTGGCGTGGTCAAGACATACACGCTCCCAAGAAAAATAAACAGCAGTACTCATCGCCAACTTCTTTATTTCCTTCACGAACCATCAACCGAACATTGACTAGCATTGAGAGAAGATAGGTACCAGATCCCTTCCCCTCCTTCCCCCCATAAAGAAAACACACACACAATACTTCAACGCGTCACGCACAAAAGGGAGCCGAGCGCGCGCGCAGACACACACACACACACATAAACAAGGAGGTTTTTCTTGTTGATTTCTGATCTTGTCACATATCAGCAAATTCTCCTTTTTTCTTTTATTCACCCGACGATTGGCCCTTTTCCACTTCTTCTGGTTCTCTTTTTTTTTACGTTCGTTTTGTTTTAAACTAATTTAGCTGTCCTCTCAAACTCCTCGTCCAACCCCCCCTCTCTCTCTCCCTCCCCTTTTTTTTTATTTTCCACCGCACATCCACTTCAGATAATCACAAAAGCAGCTTTTCTATTTTTTTCTTTTTTTTTTTTACATCGCACCGCTGCCACTTTCAAAGGCGCAACGCAGGTTGTCTTGGAAACACACATCTCCCCCCTTTCCCTTCTCCTTCTCCTTCTCCTTCCCCTCACCCCCCCTTTCCATCCACCCCACCCACCCTAAAAAAAATAGAGTCATTCACATATACATATTTCCCGTGCGCACACACTCACGGGTCTCTTTTCCGTTTTTTTTGTACTGTTGGTTTCCAGTTTTGTGCTCACACACAATTGTCCCCACCCCCACCCCCCCACCCCCTCTATTGTTACTTTGCGTCTTAAAAAAAAAAACTATTCCTCTTTGTATATCGCCAGACAAGCACACTGGTTAAAGAAAAAAAAGCTAAACCAACACCACTACATCCCCTTCTCACCCCCCTCCCTCCCTCTCCCCCTCTTCCCCCTCTCTCTCTTGACTAACCAGTAGCGACAAGGAGAAACGCCAGACAATAATTGAGTTTGGAAATCCCCACAGCGAAACGTTGATCAGCGCGCGTGTCTTGTGCGGAAGTAAAACAATAGAAAACAAAGGGAAGAAAAAAAAGAAAATAGTCGCCTGACAAGAAAGACGGGAGACGCACATCACAGAAAGTCCCCTCCTCCCCCCTCCTTTTCTTCCCCCTTTCCACCTTTTCTAGTTTTGTGTAGTTCGACGGTATCCCCTGCCCACCCCCCCCCTTTTCTCTCTTTCCGTGATTTCGTCCAGCAGCCAGCGACATTCCCTTCCTTACAAAAAAAAGTGCGGGTCAGGCAGTCGGGCGAGAGAGAGAAAACCCACAGAGAAAAATATTCTTCCTGTTTTAGAGAGGGGTTTGCAAAGGGCGACTGACGGTACAAACGATTCAAAAGGGGGTCTGATCAAGTACATATTCTGTCTTTCCTCCTCCCCTCCTCCCATTTTCGTGTTCCAACGTATAAAGGTCGTCTCGTGAGTTCTTTGATCGGATATACGTATCCCAAGAGGGGCAAGAGTGTGTCTAGCAAAGCACAGGAATAGGAGGAAATAAGAGAAGAAGCAGGAAGAAAGACGATTTTCTCAGCATCTTCACGTTTGTGATTTACACAGGAATATTGGTCTACTTCTCAACTTTTTTTTTGAGACTTCCTCAAACACGCTTCTCGCCTTCTTTCACCATCTTTTTTCTCTTTTGTTTTCTGCGCCCCCTTCTCCTTTTCCAGACTGCTCTCCGTCTGCGTCCCCTCTCCCTCTCTCTCGGCACTTTCCCAACACAAAATTTGTCTATCGCAAGGGGATTAATTCTTAGGACTCTTAAATCCTCAATATCTAATATATATATATATTCTGCGTTTTCTCGTGCTTTTACTTCTGTTTTTTTTTCTGCGTTGGTAAATTTTCCCCTGCTCGCCCTGCTCTCTCCCTTCCCCTCCCTTTCTCCTCTGGTCGTGTTCCCCCCCTTTCAATCCCTCCTCTCCCATTCAGTCGATCTGCTTTCTGACAATTCCCTGCACGTTGGTAGTCCTGTGTGTGTGTGTTCTACTGGTGTCAGATTGTATCATCTTATTGACTACCCCCACTCGTGGTTGTGGTTGTATTTCCTTCCTCTTTCCTTCCAAACGTGTGTAAAGTGGCTACGTTCTCATTCATTTTAAATTTCACATTTGTTTTTCTCATATATTTGTTTTATAAATCTGACGGTGGTGCTCTGTTGAGCGGGTGTCTCTCGATCATCTTCTTCCATCCTCCCCCCCCTTCTCCGCCGCACGTGCCGAGGTGACGTACTCGAAGTTTTTCTTTCGTTGCGTTTTTTTTTTCGTGTTTGCTTCTTCAGAGCAAAGGGACTTTTTTTCTTTTCCCTCCCGACGTGCCACCTGTTGTGTGCGGTCGTAATCCTCGTTTCTTTCCCTCTTTGCTTTCGAAAGTTGTGCTGCGCATCCCCCCCCTCCCCTCCCCTCCCCTCCTCTCTGTCCTTTTCTTTCTCCCCCCTTTTTTGTTCCACCTGCACGCCACCGCTGCCTTTCAGCCGTGTGCGAACACTCAAAAACAAACCGAAAATTCTTCGACATCTTCCGTTCACGTTTTCCTCCTCGTTTTCTTCCTTTTTTTTGGGACAAAACACGCGTACATTTTCTGTGTGTTTCTTCCCTTCTTTCTCCCCCCGTGCTAGTCAACACCAGTAAGACTACGACCTGGAGAGAGACGCTGTGACAAGGAGCCAGGGTCACACTGAGAGGCAGCACACGTGGAAGCGCGCAACGAGAAATACAAACAGAAGCAAACGAAAAAAAAGAAAGCAAAAACTTAAAGCATAGCAACGCAAGGATTTATCTTTTTTCCCTGTTTCACACCAAACAGCTTCTAGGCGAAGCAAGCACACGCACACGGAAAACGTGGTGCGTGATCATTCTTTTTCTTTCACAACCTTCGCCTTTCCCAAGAGCTGACAGCAGAAGCAAAAATATACACACAGACACAGATACAGACACACACACGTATCCACTAAGCAACCCCCCCCAAAAAAACTGCGTCACCCGTGGAAACAATCGATTAATGAATTTGTTTCTTCTTCGCACGCATACATTCTACATCGCCGCTGTCGCTCTCCCTATTTTTCTCGGATTTTTCCACTTTTTTTCATGGGTTGGCGCCGGAAGTAAAGAGCAGTACTAACCAAACGAAAGACTCAGACGACACTCAAAGCACCAGCTGAGGACTTCGCGTCACGCGGAAAACACCGTACCGCCAAAAAAAAAAACAAGCAAAAAAATACACACGGAGTACTCTCAGAGGTTTCGCATTTTTTCCCTCTCAAGTTCTAGTACAACGTGTTTTCCTTTTTTCTGCCTCAGTTTTTTTTTCCTCCCTTTAATTTGCGCTCTTCTTTTCTCTGACTCCTTTTCCCTTTTGTATTTTGCGCTCTCGCTGTTTATTATTTTTCTTCAGATTGAATTCACGTAAATATATATAAATATATTTTTCTCTGTTCTCTGTTCTCTTCTTTCCCCTTTCATTTCTTCTTTTTTTTTCGTATAGGCGTGCAACGCAGGTTTTGCATTTTCTCTTTTTCTTGTTTTTCGGGAATTTTTTCCCCTTTCGTTACATTGTCAGATCGCCATTGACGCTCTCCACATCCAAGCATACACAGACAAGTATTCCTTTCGCTATTGAGGCGATTGGTCTTTCGGGTCTTGTCTGTCGATCGAGTTTAGGTGAGACTTTCCAGAGGCATCTTTCTTTTTCTGTAAAGCCAATCCCAAGGAAGCTGTCGGGGAGAGAGTTGTGAGGGAAGCCCAACTTGCAGTGGACATCACGCGACATCCAAAAGCTGTGAATTCACTCATTTTCTTCAACAACATTTTAGTACTTCCCCCCTCCCTTTTCCCCCTTTTTCTTCGTGCGTCGCGTTGAGAGCCATGCCCTCGGTACGCACCATGTACACCCGCGAGGAGCTTCTGCGGATCGCAACTCTCGCCAGCGCGATGAACTTGGGTCCGGAGGTGTTGCGAAAGTTCGACGTCATTGAGATTGCCGATCCGGTCCCCGCTCCAAAGCGCCGAGAGCCAGAGCCTAATTCGAAGGCGAGTGTGTTCACCGACAACTTCAGCACGAGCACGGCGAATAGTAACGTAGGCCACAATACGGGTGGTCACACAACCGGGAAGGCAAACCACAGCACTGGCATCAACGGTGGCGGCAACAACAGCCACACCGGTAACTCCAACACTCAGGCGTACGGTAGCGGTGGTGGCCGTGGTGGTGACAGCCGCCGTGGTGGTGGCGGTCATGGTGGGCGCGATGAGAACAACAGTACCAGCTCCAAACAGCCAGGGTACGATCGCTTTGCGCCGCCAGAGGGACGTTTTAGCCGCGGGAATCGAAACCAAGAGACCTTTGAGGAGGGAGTCCAGTACGAGCTGCGGCAGAGCGCGCTGCAAAAGAAACGTGTAGCGGAGACGATGGAGCGCGAGGATAGGAAGGGGGAGCACCTGCGGCAGGCCCTGGAGAAGTTCAAGCAAGAGGGCAATGCCACCGAGGCTGCAGAGGCGGAAAAGAAAGAGACAGACGAGATTGAACGACTCTTGGCGGGCATTTCCATGGTTGATGAGGCGCCAAAGACGGTAGCTCGCTCGCGATTTTTCTCGGCCCAGGCTCCGACGGCTGCCAACACCCAGCCTACCGCTGCGACGCAGCCACCACCCCCGCCACAGGCATCGACGACGTCGCCGTTCGGATTGTCTGGGAGTTGCAGTTCACCTGTCTCTGCAGGTGCACCGCAAGCGAGCGTGCTCGCTACGCCGGCCAACAATGGCACGCCGGGCTACGTCGCGGGCCCGTGGTCGTCCATGAAGAGCGACCCTAACCTATGGAGTACCGCGCCGTCTATGGCAAGCGCACTTAAACAGTCGCTTCAGCAGCCCTTGGCTCCTGTGACGACGTCCTTGCCTGCGCAGATCAAGCCCCCACAGCCTGCGTCGCAACAGTCGCAGGCACCCGCTAACTCTCCTCGTAGTTCTCTGTCGACGAAGAGCATGGGGGTGGGTGCCGCACCCACAGCCGTCTCGGCCCACTCCACAAGCGGGCAACTCGCTAGCGGCTTAGGCAGTTTTGGTGTCTCGGCGCCGGCATCGAAGAGCCTACCTGTTCCTCTGCAGAGCTCCGTGCAGGGCCCGTCCAACGGAAATGGCGGCACCAACATCGCCGCTGGAATGAATGCAAAGGCTGGTGACCCGGGCAATGCTAGACAACCGCAGACGCCTCCTCAGACGCCGCCCCTGACTCCCCCTTACACTCAGTCGCAGCCGTCTCGACCCGAAGCTACCACCGCCAAGGCAGCGCAGCGCAGTGGCGTCTCGACCACTCTACCCAGCGGCACTTGGTCGGCCGCGGACCTAGAGCTTCTTTTGAAGAATGGTGCTACCCTTATTTCAAGCGCCCCAGCACCGCAGTCACAGGCTTCCACGACTGCGCCCAAGATGCAGCCTATCTCGGCGGCAGAGCTTGAGAACATGCTCATGCAGCGTGCGCGACAGGGTAGTGGGACGTCCGCCACTGGAATGACCGCTATGCCCCCCTCACCTCCCCAGTTTCCACAGTCGGCTCCCCAGCAGCAGCAGACAATGCTTCCTTTTTCGAACTCAGGAAAGGCACCGCATATCCCAGCGAGCAGCAGCGCTGCAGCTGTGCCACGATCCCCGCCACAGCAGCACCCCACGGGCATGAAGATGGTGCCCAGCGGAGCGATGCTGCCGCCGCCGCCGCCGATGCCGTCGCAGATTCCTGGGCACCCTCAACATTCAACACAGCAGCTCCAGACCCAGCAGCAGCAGCAGCAGCAGCAAGCCCAGTCCCAGCAACAACAACCGCCGTGGATGGCAATGCCGCGCCTAGCGCAGGCTCCACCGCCGCCCCAGCCTAATGGTGGCGGAAGCTCTGCGCACAGCACCCCGCCACAGCAGCCATTGGCTGCTAAGATTGTACAGACTGCAACGATGATGCCGAACGGACTCCAGATGCCCATGCGCATGAACGCACCGGGGCAATACTTTGTCGATCCGGCGCAGTTGCAGCGAGTCTATATGAGCAGTCAGCCAATGATGTTTCGTCGTCCTGACGGCACTGTGTTCATGCAAGCCCAGTCCATGCCTCCGCCACAGCCCCATCAAGTCTTGCCCCAGCAGCAGCAGCAGCAGCAGCAGCCACCGTTCAACCCATTTGGTACGAATGCGCAGTTCCTCTTTCAGCAGCAGCAGCACCGCTAGGCGGAAAGGGATGTCAAAGTGCCACACCAGGTGAGTCTTGTGCTCTTCTTCCATAGCTCTTCGGAGAGGACGTTGATCGCCATGAAAGGAGGCATCGTTGCATTGTGTCACCAGTAGCGTGAGGGCCTAACAGCTGCAAAGGCAGCGGCCGCATGCACGCACACGCGCATACACACAAAAAGAATCCCAACGCCTTGACATATTGACGTATACACTGTTTTCTAAGTAGAGGTCTATGGCCATGTGTGCGATTTTTCAGTAACGCACATTTATGTATAACACACACACACACACACACACACACGAGAAAAGTTTATTCCCCAAAGATTCTTCTTAAAGTTTTTTTTTTTCCACGCCGCTGCTGCACACCTCTTTCATGTACAAAGATGTGTAATGCCGCCTTCCTCCCTTCTTTATCTCTGCGATTCTGCTCTTGACCCCTTGCTTCACATCTTTGTATTCATCCCGCCGTCTCCGGGATACATCTGTGCTCGTCCTTGACCCTTTCATTCTTGTTTTATTTTTTCTCTGTCTTGACTCATTTCTTAATTTTTTTCCCTTTCCAACAAGTCCCTTCAGTGACACTCCGTGCGTTTTCTCTGTCTTCGCGCGCGTGTCTTGTCTTGGCAGGCACATAAGCGAGCTGGGAGCTTCGTGACAGCGAAGCGCCGGATGATACGGGATAGACAAGAGGGAGGAGAACCCCATTCGTTAGTCAAGAAAGAGGTGTGTATAAACATGCATACACACGTTGGGTTTTCAGGTCTTCCCCTCTTCCATTTGCTTTGCTGCGTGTGTGAGCGTGGTTCCTGCGAGTGCCTATGCGTTCGTACATCCCCTGCAAAAAAAGTGTATCTCTGGTATCTCCACTCGTGTGTCTCCGTGTGTTTTGGTGAGAGGAAAAAAAGTAGTTGAGGATCCCAGCTGGGCCAAAGAGGCGAATAAAAAAGGGGACAGGTGAGGGCACCACTACGAAAACGTGGGGAAGTAAGAGGAGACAGCGGCCACGCTAAATAGGAGGATGAGGAGATGGAATAGGTGGGAGGAGGGAAAGTATGGAAAGGCGAGAGGGAAACACAGAGCTGCTCAATACACACACACACACACACACACACCAGTATTAAAAAACAAACAGACCTCACAGGGTATCTGTTTTAACAGCAATTCCGTGAGAGAATTGAGGTTGGGAAGTTAATGTGGTGTTTATTGACCCCCTCTCGTTTCTTTGCTTTCTCCCCTCTCGCCCGTCTTTTTTTTTTGCTTGATCGTAGGTCTCTCTTTCTACCCTTGATTCAGATTTTTCTATTTTTGGTATATTTGCCTATTAGGGTTTGCACATGTCTTCTACGCGCACACTTTTTTTTTTCGTGCGCTCCATATTCCGCGTGCTCTTTGAAAATCCAAACATTGTGTGTCTTTTTCTCTTCGTTGCCACGCGCGGGTGCGTGTTCGCAGCTATCTTCTCGTGAGCTTCTACTCCCATATCCCCCCCCCCCCCCCCCCCCATTTTCCCCTGTTTTTTCTTGGTTCTCCATTCTACACATACGTCTGTGATTGTCTGGTTTTGAGCACCCTCGTTTCTTCAAAATCCCTGGGTACAACAAAAACTGGTCTCTTTTTTTTTTCTTCATGTACATATATTCACACGTGTGTGATTGTAGATGAGGATGGAAGGAAACGTGTCCACAGGATAAATTCAAGACATGCCCCCCCCCCCTCCCCCACCACACACACACACACAGTAGACACACGTTGCGTGCGAGTCGCCGCGATATTTGATTCCCCGTCTCCGTGGTGGTCCTCCTCTGCTCCAACTCCTCACCACCATCACCACTTTTCTCGCGAAATTTTCTTTGATTCAGACGCCCGATCACCTCTTACATCGACATTCGTTCGAGCATCCCTTGTTTTTCTACCTCCTTTGCCTGTGTCTATTTTTCCCTGTTTGTCTTCGCTCGTTTTTACTCTTCCGCTTTCGTTCGGATGTACCGCTTTGGGGTGCGTCATCTTCTTTTAGTTTTTGTTCACAAGTTGTGATGGCGTTTTTCTCTTCCCTTCTTTTTCTCTTGTTTTGTGCGCGTGTGCGCGCTACTTTTTCTTTTCTTTTCGTTGCGGTTGCGTGCCTTTTAGGTTGGTTTCATTGTCGCTCTTATGTGTGTGTGTGTGTTGGTTTGTGTCTTCTCTCTTATTTTCGTTTTTTTGTTCTGTTCGCATGTCATGTTGAGCGCTTACTGCGTATGACCACTCTTCTCCCTTGCCCTGTTTCGCGATATCAACCACCTCCCCTCCCCTCCCCCCCCCCGCCCTCCTCACCATTTCTCTGTATTTTTATTTTTTCCCCAATGCGTGTGCTGTGACACCGCGCCTTTTTTTTTCTTTTACAGGGGTAGGGTGTGGAAATGGTGGTGATGTGATAAAACGCCGAGTCGGTGTGTGCGCATGTCAGTTCCCTTCATCCGCGACAGAAGGTCACCTTCCTCTTTTTTTTTCTTTTCACTATATATATATATGTGTGTTTGCCTTCTTTCCGCTTTTCACTTGTGCTGCCTTTGAACCACACTTGCCTACACACACACACACACACACACACGATGCACACGCGCTTGGAGAGGAGCACAACTTCACTCAGACAAGACTCACCAAAGAAACTCTTGTGTGTCTTTCCATTCTTTTTTCCCCCATAATGTCGGCGTTTGTTTCTGGGCGAGAATGGATGTATTTCTGCTTCCCCACCTTTTTCTTCTCTCCCCTCCCCTGCTTGCGCGGGTGTCCATATTGAAGTCTGCTTCCCCACCTTTTGTGAGACTATTCTTTTTGTTCATTCTCCAAACCCCATTGCTACTCGCTTGCTCACTTCATTGCAACAACTCCCCCCCCCTCCATCATCCCTGTTTACTGACTGACCTCATCCCCGTCTCTCTATTCTGCAGCGAAATTATCAAGGTAACCGCCAAAAGAAGTCACACACACACACACACACAAAGAGTTAGATCAATTAGCGCCAATCTCTTCCTGACCTCTTTCTCCCCCTCCCCCCCTACGCTGGGGTGCGCGATGTTTCAGCCGCTTCTCCCTCATCTCATCGACATATCCCTTTTCACTTTTGTTCTCTCCCTCCCCTTCTTTTTTTTTTGCGATCTTTTTGTGTTGTTCCC
The DNA here is from genome assembly GCF_017918235.1 of Porcisia hertigi. NCBI lineage: Eukaryota > Euglenozoa > Kinetoplastea > Trypanosomatida > Trypanosomatidae > Porcisia > Porcisia hertigi. The sequence continues at coordinate 1,530,378 of NC_090594.1, forward strand.
TCTGACACCTGTGCATTCGTCTCTATTTTTATGTGTCCTGAACGGGATCATCAACTCCACTCTCCACTGTTTGTGCTTTTTCCTCGGATCTCGTCGCTGTGACTTTTTCCTCCTCTCCCCCCCGTCCCCTAACACACACGCACACACACCTCGCGTTACGACTTCGCGCTCTTCCATTTTTAGTTTTTCTTGTTTTCTTAATTTTCCTGTTTTGTGGGGTCGTTTTATTCCTTTGCTGCTCTGGTGCACTCACTGTAGTCGCTTCGTCGTCACTTGACGCATATTTTTGTGTTTTTTTGTAGGCTTTTCTCGTCCACTTTTTTCAAGCCCCGTACGAGCATTCATGCTCATTCATCGTCCTCGCCATGTTGGATGGTTTGGCGCATTGAAAAAAATTCTGTTGTTTGCCGTATCCGCGTTGTCTGTGCCCGGGGAGACGCGCCGTTAATGAATACATTTTGGATCCGAGAGCGGTCTCTGTAGCTCTGCAGCACACACTCCCCCCTTTTTTTCTCTATCTGCTAAACATACGGCGTGTTCGTGTGCAATTTTTGTTTTTTTTCTCTTGGTGGTTTGTCTGTGTCTGTCCTCCCCCTCCCCCCCTCCCGCCCTTTCCAGTCCACAATCACGTTTTGCTTCCTAACCTGCGTGCGTATTCGCGCGTGTGTTGGCCCGCCCATTTCTGTGAAAATGTGTGTGTGTGTGTGTGTATGGCTGCAGCCGTGTAGGTTATGCAGTCATCACCTGGAGCAGTCACATGTTTTCTTTCTGTTGTTTTTGTGCGTTGCCCCCCCCCCCTTCCACCTTTCTCCCCCTTAATTTCTCTCTTCATTTTTCTTGTTTGGTTTTCCATGTATAACGTCTGATATATATCTATCTATATGTAAATATATATCTATATATCTATATATACACATACACTCACACAGAGACTCCACTTTTTAAAAATTTTTTGCCCAGGATTCCTCATGGCATTTTTTCTCTCTTTTCCCTCTCCTGTGAGTGCGAACAGCAGCATGTTCAGTGCTGAAAGAACCCTCACAGACACAAACACTTGCTGACTGACACACATACACATTCGCGTGCAGTGAGTAGGGCAGGATTATATCTTGGGCACTCTGAAACTACGAGCAAGGCAAAAAGGAGAAAGTGAGAAGCATCACCGTGAAGGTGTGAGCGAGCAGAGAACGAATAGAGGAGGAAAACGCACTACGAGGCACCAGCGTGTAAGCAACCCCCCCCCCTCTCGTCCTCCTCACTGTCTGTGTGTCTTGCTTTTCGCGCTTCAGTTGTTCGTGCTGCCACAGATGCCTTAGCCCCCTTTTCTCCGGAGGCCTATACCTCTTTGTGGCACTTCCCATCTTAATTCTATTTTCGTACACGCGCGCTCTCTTCCTACCTTCGTTGTGTATTGCCTCCCCTCTTCCACTCTCCTACTCTTTATATTCACCTCTTGTGCTCACTTGGACGATTTTTTCGTTCTACATTTTCTTCAGTGGGACAGGCTCAAAGGCTTTTTTTTTCTGCAGTATGTGCACATAAACATAAGGAGGAAAAAAAACAATCACAAAGACAACACGGGGATAAGATGGAACCACCCATTTGCACGTACACACGCACCCCTCCCCCCTTCCCTCCCCTCCCTCCCGTCGGTGTGTCATCGACAAGGCTGCGCAGGGCCAGAAGGCGTGTAGTTGCAACAAAAAAAAGTGCGGGTGTGTCCTTATTCGACGGAGTCGACGCACATCTGCCAAGGTACACAAGTTATTTTTTTTTGAAGTGTTCCCCGGCGTTCTCGTCATGGTCGTTTCCCTGTGGGAATCTCTCTTTGCGGTTCATAGGTTTGCTTGTGTTTTGAGACCTATCGACCTAACGGGGCGTGGATTCACTTGGCGTGACTTCATGGTGGACGCATACGTGCGGTGCGCGAGTCGCTGACTTCCTTTACCTTTTCTTTCCCCCCTCCCCTCTGTTGAGGATCATTCATCTTTATTCTTCTCTTTTTATCTTCGCTAATGGTCTCTGCTGAACAATCGCTTATTACACCCTGAAGCGTTTGAGGGTGCGCGTACATTTGCGATTTCTCAGTCTTGGGGGCATTTATCTTCTCATCTTGCACATATTTGCATCATCTAGTCGTTGAACCCCACCACCATCACACTTGACCCCATATACATATATACATATTTATTTATTTGTAACGGAGCTGTGGCCGTCGTATACACTGGCTCGGTCGAATGGATGTGGTGTGCTCTGCACTTGCAGGCATCCTTGCACGCCTGATCGCTCATCCACTGGATACAATCAAGTCGGTCACCTTTACTGGCTTTGCCGGCGACCATCTGTCCTCTCCTGCAAAGGCCGCGCCATCGTTTGCGTCGGCACCGTGCAGGTCTTTTTTCCAATCCGCGCGCTCTATCTGGGCCAGAGAGGGTGTTGCCGGGTTCTACCGTGGGATCGGGGTCGCTGCTGTTGGCTCTGCGCCAGGCGTTGCTCTGTACCTGACCACCTACAACTGGTGCAGTACGACATGGAAGGACCTTGGTGATCAGGCTTCCGCTACTGAGGGGGCAACCGAGGAGGGGGGAAACTGCAAAATGACTAGTATCCGGGGTGATATTCTGCAGCCACTTCAGGGCATCGCCGCAGCCACTCCCTCCAGCGTGCGCTTTTTAGTATCTGGGCTTGCTGCGGAGGCGGTGAGTTGCCTCGTATGGGTTCCAATCGACGTAGCAAAAGAGAGGCTGCAATGTCAGCCACCAGCGCTGGCAGGCCGCTACACGAGCAGCCTGGATGCATTGAAGCGTATTGTAGCCAATGAAGGAGTGAGGGGTCTCTATAAGGGATACGCCTCCACCCTCGCCAGCTTCGGTCCGTATTCGGCCGTGTACTTTGTCTGCTATGAGTACTTCTCGACTTTACTGACACAGGTGTGCGCTACAGCCTCACCTCCGCCAACGGAGACGGGGCGGGGCAGCAGAAACCAAACGCAGCTTTTCTCTTCGGCGACGTTTGCCGTGGCATTCGGTGCTGGAGCCGCTGGCAACGTGATGGCATCCGTCCTCACGAATCCGTTGGAGTTGGTGAAGACAAGGATGCAGGTACAGCGGGCCGTGTTGCATCGAGGGCGAGTCGGTGCACCCACTCCGGCTCTCTTTGCGTATCACTATCGGAGTCTTCTAGAGGGGCTGGTGACACTGGCAGAGGAGGAAGGGATTCGTGCGCTATGGAGGGGTGTAGGCAGCAGGATTGCCTACGCCGCACCAAACGCAGCGTTGACCATGGGGATATTTGAGTGGTTGAAGGCACAACTCAAGTGAAACGCGTGCGCCCCTCTCCGTCGATCCGTACCATGTGTTCCTGCCTCCGCAACATGGAGTGTGGTCTGGTGGCCGCCGCATCAAGTACATAGGCCATTATAGAGGCCTTTCAGTTCTCCCCCGCTTCTCTCGACGTTTGCGTTCTTGCCAATGCCCCCCCCCCTAATGTGCGCTGTTTTGTATATGTGCGTGTTTGTGGTCTTGTTGTTGAGCATGAACTGTTTCTCTCTCGCTGTACCCCCTGGGGTGGGGTGGGATGAATTCATCTCTCCCTCCCCCCCTCCCTCCCTCCCTCCATCCACCCACTCATACCTGCTCCAAGTATCACATTGCTCATGTGTGCGTGTGCGTGTAATGAACAGAGCTTACATGTATAACGTCTCTCTTCGATCGGAAAGATTGGGGTAGGGGTAGAGGGGGGGGGGATGAGAAGAGGTGGGGAAAACGGGGGAGGAGGAGGAGGAGGGGAGGGAAGGGGAGGAGCACACAGCGAGCGTGAGAATGGTGGTGGTGGGCTTCTCGTGTTGATGTAAAGCGGTTGATTTCTCTATTTTTTCTCGTTTCAACACGTTTTTTTTTTGTTGTAAACAGTGGTGAAGTCGAGTCTTTTTTTTAGTGCTTACTTCGATACCTCAACGGCTTTGACGAACACAGATCGCTGTGGAAAATCTACAGCTGCCTTCAGTGGATCTCGCGTTCTTTGCCTGGCCCTCATGCCCCTACTCGGAACTCGGAAGTGGTCGCGCGGTTATTGCCGGGGCCTCCTGCTTCTTCTCTCTGGTGGGCCCCGTTACACTTATCCCCTACAACTAGACTGCCCGTGAAGCAGGATAGATACGAAGCGTGCGGGGGCTCCTGGAAAAGAAGCAGTCTCCGATGCTGCGGGTTGGGACTCCATCGTTGAAAGTCGCTCCGTTCACAGGCAGCTCATCCACGCAGGAGAAAACAAGGGGGGGGGTCCGTACTCTGGCCTGTTGTAACATATTTCTTGTTTTTTTATTTTTTTGCAGTGCGTTCGTTTTTCTCCCTCAGAGGGAATTCAACTTGACACTTTGCTATGACATGTATGCAGGCCTCCCTCCCCTCTTCCCCCTCACCCCTTCCAACCCCATCGCTTGGCGCAACGCAGCGGAAGATGTACTTCAAAGCAGTCCAGACGCTGTCTTTTGAGCAGAGCTTCTTCCTCGAATTCTACTTCATCCCCTTCACATGTCACCTCTTGGCTGTACCTTCCACGCCGGGTCCGTCACCCGACGCAGCCCTCCAGATGACTTGGGCTGCCCACTAGTAGGCGGTGATGGCCGGGTGAGATGCGCTCGAGTGATGTCTAATACGCTCGCACAGCGTATCAACTGCGTAGTCGTCTTTTACTGTGGCAAGTAGCTCCGAGGCGATGGCCATCCCCAGGGCTCATCTGCCCTTCATCAATAATGAAGCTGTGTCTCTCCACCGCTACGCGACACAGGCACTCGATGTCGCTGCCATGAGAAGGCACCTCGATGTGAGCCGACGGACAAGGTGTGTGAAGGCTTCTCTGCCTGATGGGCACTGGGACATCATACCCTTCTGAAGTGTGTCCCCGTGTTATCCGGGAGCTCAGAGTTCTTGGAATAGAGCTAACCACCGGATGTGTGTGATGAGCTACAGGGGTTCTGGCATGTCTTCTCTCCGTCCTCTCTCTTCATCGCTTTTTTTGTCCCCCTGTTCGCGCTTCTCCTGTCTTTACCAAATTATCTGCCCCCATTGGGGCCACACGCCGGTGCCGCGATCTCTTTCCTTATCACCATTTCTGCTCTCTATGGGAACACCAGCGGCCACACACGAGCACGTTTCTTTTCCAACAATATCCGCACCCCCACCCTCTTTTAGTCGTATAGGCTTCGCCTGCTCCACATCCCTTCTCGCTTCTCCCTTCTGCCGGCGCGCACGTGTGTGTGCGCCCTGCTCTCCTATATATCTTCAGTCCTTTTATTGGGCTATCGGCAAACCCCGCGACTGCCTTTTCCAGGTCTGAGGGAGGACGAGGAGGAGGAGGGACGGTTGGAACTCTGATAGTATTGGCGGCATTCGCTAACTCGCTATAATCAGCCTTGCTCTGCCCCCCTCCTCCCTACTCCTCCTCATCCTTGCTTTGCAGAGGGTGTGTGGCTCAGCATCCACACGTGTCTTTTCGAAGAAAAGCGAAGCAGGTGAGGAGAGGGGGGACTCGGGCAAATCCGCGAGTAGTCAAGGGCCAACAAAGGAGACGTGGTAACGCTATAAAATACAAAAAAACGAGTCATCTCTCCCTCCTCTACAGACCTTATCAACTAGCTTCGTTTGCCATTGCTGTTCTCTCTCTTTCGATTCTCCTCTCATTTTTCTTTTGCGTCTCACGTTGTCGACCTCGGTGCTGACGTCTTTCCCCTCTCTCTCTCTACCCGCTGTATCCCCCCTCCCCTCCCCTCCGTTTGATTGGCTCGTTTCTCACTCCCCCCCCCCTCCCCTCCCCTCCCCCTCCGTTTGATTGGCTCGTTTCTCACTCCCCCTTCCCTCCCCCTCGCGGCCGTCCTCGTTTACAGGCTCCCTCTTTTTTGTTACATATAGTAGTTGGGCTGACTTCTCTGCTGAAACGTTTCGATTTTTTTTTTTTCGCGCCATCGGTTGTGCCTCCTATTCGACTCTCGAAATACTTTTATTTTAGTGGGCAGTGTGTGGTTCTCAGTGCCCTTGTCCGCCCGTGTGCGCCTCACCGCGGAGCTTGAGAGAAGGACGGCAGAAAGCCCAGCACTCCCGTCGTGCTGGCCCCGTGAGACTTTGTGTACGGGGACGCGGTGCCTGCTCGTTGCGACCGCCTCATTACTCCTCCCAACCGTTGCATCGCTTTCCTGCGAAAAAAAGCGCGAGATTTTTTTCTTTCTGGCTCACTAGAGAAGGGGAAGGAGACAGAGTTGTGAGTTGTACTTTATATTTATACACACATTTTTACTGAGCCGTGCCCATCGGTCCTCTACTTTTTGTCTGGTGTTTCCCTTTGGATTTTCTTCGTTTCTCTTGTGCTTACCCCCCTTTCCAAACGCTGAGGATGAGTGCCAACTACTCTCTCGAGTCTCTGCTGCGGGGCATAATGCAAGGCGGCGGTCGTGGTGAGGACGATGGCAGCGGCCCGCCGACCATGTTCACCTTCAGCACCGACGACGGTCTAGGGGTGCATCCGCTCTCGATGCTGCAGGCAGTCGGGCCGAACCTGCTGCTTAGTCGTGGCTCTGGTGTCAGTGTGCCTGCAGATCTGAGTCGTCGAGTTCATGGCCCTTCGCAGCGAAGGGCAGAAACGCAGTCTGCTTCTCCCGGCAACGTCTACAGCGGAGGCGTGTCGCCCATGGTTTGGATACAACGGGAGCAGCAGCGCATCCCGCTTCAGTTTTCTGCTACCGGCAGCCCCAACCTGGACGGGACGCGGCTGCGTGAGGAGGGCAATCACGCTTTCAAGGCTGGTCGGTTCCATGAAGCTATCCGCTACTATACACAGGCGATCGAGGCGGACCCAGACTCGGAGATCATCTACACCAACCGCTCCTTTGCCTACTACAACATCAAAGAGTTCGAGAAGTCCGCTGCGGATGCGGCGAAGGCGGTGGAGATCAATGCGAACTTCTTCAAGGGGCACTATCGGTTGGGAATGGCGCAGATGGGCTTGGGCAACTTTGGCCATGCCATGGAGTGTTTGCGCAGGGCATGGGCGTTGGCACCCGACGCGAACAAAGAGGCAATTCGTGTAGCAATGGCGAAGTGTGAGTCGAAGATGGCGCGCGCACCGGCGACACCGCTTCTCATCAGCTCCGGCTGCTCCTCGTGCACTTGCGTAGAGAGTGGCGTCGGCAAGCGCTCTTCGTGGCCAACTGTTCCGACACACATCTCTGACGTGCAGTCTCCACTGAACAGGACGAAAGTGGATCTCCGCGAGCTGGAGGCGGAGATTCAGCGCGCGGCGGCTACTAGAGACCAGACGGCGAAGTATGCGGAGATGTACAACGCGCAAGAGGCGATTGTCGAGTGTGGCAAGCGATCAGACAAAATCAAGTCCCTCATGAACATCGCCACCTCCAGCGAGATCTCCGTTCTTTCCAATGAACTGGCCGACAAGCAGGCGCAGCTGCGCCGCGCTGTGCACCAGCAGGATAGCAACGCTTATCACAACGCCCGCACTGAGCGAGATGCCACACTCGAAAAACTCTGGGACACCGCTGCGAAGGCTGGGATGGCGATTGCGCAGCTTAAGAAAATCGCCAAAGAGGAGCAGGATTTCTTCAGCCGATTTGGATCGCCTACCAAGCACGGGATTTCCAGCGTCCCAGCGAACGCTACGAGCCAGGAGCCCGCGATCTTGAAGACGGCTCTCGCGTCTGAGTCACCGCTCGCCGCCGCACGGCCCCCGTCGAACACAGCATCGACTAATGCCACCGCCCCCCCCGCGGCCTTGCCCTCATCTTATCCCATCTCATCAGCGAGCCACCCCACACCGATCACCAAGGCGGAGAGCGCCCCTCAGTGTTCCCTCCCGCCCACACCTGAGACGAGCCTTCCTCCTGAGAGCCCCACAGCCGCCGGCGATGAGCTTGGTCAGCTGCTGCAACGCCGCGTCGAGATCAACGGAGCGGTGCGAAAAGCGCAGAAGTGCTTTGCCGCCACTGACGCGTCTGGGCAGGCCTTCTTGCAGGCGTTGAAGGCAGAGGCCGATGCGATGAATGGGGTTCGCTCGCTCCTCTCCGAGGCAGTGGTGCTCGACGCCCAGCTGGAGGCACACGCGCGTCAGGTGGCGCAAACCACAACAAAGGAACTGTCCGACGTGCGGTTGGAGGGGCTAGACCAGATTAGCTGCATTGTCGAACGCGTGAAGGCCGATAAGGAGGCGTTCGTCAAGACGATGCGCGAGGGCGACACACTCTTGGAAGAAGAGGCAAAGCTTGAGCAGCAGCGTCTCTTGCACGAACGCCAGCGCATTCTGCTCCAGGCTGAGATCGAATGGTTTAAAATTCGCGACGAGCCCGAGAGTAAAATTGAATGCCTGCAGGTTCAGGCAAAGCGGCTGCACCAACGTATTGCTGCAATTCACGAGAAGCAAAAGGCTCTGCAGACACGCATCATGGAGCTGGTCGAGCAGGATCACCCGGAGCTGGCTTGGAAGTCCATGGCGAACGGCTCACGAATCTTGCGACTGGTCAAAGGTAGTGGGCTGTGGCAGAATCTTTCTTTCTCTGATTTCCAGGTCATGTCCACTCTGTCGTCCACCGTGAACAGCAAGGTGTACCACGCAGTGCGCCGCGGCGAGCAAGTCGCGGTGAAAGAGATCTCGATCGACGAAGATGCGGCAAGACGACGATTCCAGCGCGAAGTGAGCATCGTCTCCTCTTGCAACCACCCCAACATTATTCGTCTCAAAGGGGTTTTTTTCGACGGTCCCTTTGCGTACATCCTCCTCCCCTACTACCACCGCGGCAGTTTGCGGACATTGCTCTCAAAGCAGGAGCCCATATCATGGGTGGCAGTCCAGGACATGCTCCGTCAACTTGTCGGCGGCGTCGCCTACCTGCACGAGCACGGCATCGTGCACGCAGACCTGAAGCCGTCTAACGTACTCCTTGCGGATGACGGGCGGCCTGTCATCTCGGATTTCGGCATTGCGAAGGAGCACGGTGCCCTCGGCGTCGCTGACTTGACGCTGACCACCACCATGACCACCACCGCCAACGGTGAAGACAGCATTGCGGGTACGATGCAGTACATGGCACCTGAGCAGCTGCTGCGTGATACCGGCTCGAAAAAGGCGAAGTCCACGGGCATGTCGGACATGTGGGCACTGGGGATCACCATGCTGGAGGTGGCGCTGTATAACGCGTACTTTCACGACTCGTCGCTCGAGAAGCCAAAGCTGCCGCTGCTGCTTCCAGGACAGAAGCGGATTGAGGTGTCGGCGAAGGCAGTCGGCGGTGACGAGAAGTTGGCGGAGGCAATCGCATCCGCGCTCGTAGCCGACCCACAAAATCGAATGACGGCTTACGACCTGCTGGCGCACCCGTACTTCAGCTCGACACTGAGTTCGATGAACAGCAACCAAAACAGCAGTGCGCTGGCTAAGAGCGACGAGCGCATCGACGCCGTGCGTTCGTACATTTACGCTGTTCGTCGAAGTCATCAACAGAAGGTGCTGGTCTCGGTCTCGCGCAACCACATGGTGGAGTCTGTGCGTGATATCTTCCAGCATCTCGACAGCGACGGCTTTCTTTCTCCCATCATGGTTGTCTTCCAGGGAGAGGCTGGCATCGACGAGGGCGCACTGACGACAGAGATGCTCAACCTCTTCTACGACCAGATGATTATGGTCAAGAAAGCTCTCGTGTGCGCAGCCACCGAGGGCGATAACACAGCATCGTCGCACAACGCCAACCACACCGTATCTTCCGGCACGACAGACGCGGCGGGGAGGGAGGAAAGCGAGCCCGAGGCGCGCACTGCCCTGTTCTCGAACCTACCGTACCTTCCCGCACCGGATTCGGATGGCATCGCGCCAGATCTGTTCCTCTTGCTCGGCAAGGTGCTTCTGAAGAGCATAATCGAGAACCGCCAAATTCCGCTACAGCTCAGCTCGGCCGTGCTCAAGTTCCTCTCCGGCGTTGAGGTGTCGTTTGTGGACTTGGAGGAGTATGACGCAACAATGGCAAACACGCTGAAGCGGCTGCGCTTATTGTCTACCACCGACCTCGCGGACGCCGGGCTCGACTTTTCGCACTTTACCCCGGAGTTCCTCAGGGTGCAGACAGACGGCCGGTACACGACGGATTCGCCTCTCACACCCGAAAATGTGAGCGATTACATTAGCCTTCGCGAGAAGTTCGACCTAGTAGAGCGCCGGCGCACAGCGCTGGAGGCGATTAGGAAAGGCTTCTACTGCGAACCATCTCTTGAGCATCACCTGAAACTGCTCTCTCCGTCTGACTTACTGCTGCTTCTGTGCGGCCAGATGCACGTCTCAGCGCAGGCCATCGTTGACGCTTTGGAGTTCCAGGGCTTCAGCCGTACTTCCAACACGCCCAAGTACCTGAAGGAGGTGGTGCTCGAAATGTCACAGAACAACCTGCGGCGCTTCCTGCAGCTTTGTACAACAACGGCGGCTGTTCCAGTGAACGGGGTCATGAAGAAGATCAAGGTGCTACGCTGCGCAGACGAGACGCGACTCCCGGTTGGTCACGGCTGCACGAACCAGCTCGATCTCCCCGATTACAACGACAAACAGATCATCAAGGAAAAGCTGGAGATTGCCCTAGCGCACGCCAGTGATGGCTTTCACGTTGTATAAGGTAACCGTAGCGCGTTAGGGAACGAGAGAGCAGCAGAGAGACGAGACACGAAAGCACAGCGGCGCGTGAAGCTTTTGTTCCATTGCCTTACTTCTCTTTCGGCATTTAGATCCCAAACTGGGCAAATGGAAAGCGGGTGTTCCCCCCCTGCCACAAATACTCCACAAAAGAACACCGCAGCGCTCACTAGAATACTACAGCCAATACTCTCCTGGAAAACTTTTTTTTCCCCATCACGTTCCGCTCTCCCTTTTTCAGCCAACCGCACCCGTTTTCGCGAGAGGGAGACACCCACGCACACTTTCCTGAACAGATGCACGCGTGGCTCTTCTTCATCTTCAGAGTATTTGTGCAATGTTGGTGCACCTCTGAGGTGACGCTTGTGCGCATTCACGGCGATGCTTTCCTTCCCGTTGTAGGGCGCGAGAAGTGACGCTGCTTCAGGAACGGGGGGTGGGTGGGTGGGTGGCGGGGAGGGGACCAACCCAGTTAAGAAGAAAAAAAAACAGTGAAAGACGAAGAGGAGAGGGGCTGCGGGTGCTGCGCTTTATTACCGTTTAACCAAAATGATTTTTCTCTCCATCTTTCCGCTCGTTTTTTTTTTCCGCGTATGCACGTGTTTCCCTTCTCAATTTCTTTCGGCGTGGCGCAGTTCGCTCGTTCGTCTAGGAGAAGAGTGAGTTTCCAAACAATGATCTTGCTTTCATATGGGCTGCCGGCGGATGTGCTTGCATGGACAAATAAAGGCATTAACCTAAGGAAAACACACTAGAAAAAAGTCGTCAGCGATTTGGTCTGTTGTCTGGCTGCTTGGTAGTAAGGACAGCCCCCCCCGCCCCGCCCCGCCCCCTCCCTCCCATCCTTCTCACCCCCCTCCTCCCCCGAGCCAAAGGTGAGTCGTCTCTCGTTTCCCTCGCTGTGATCAGCTGTGAGTCGAAGAGTGTGGAGGTTCGCAGCCGCGCACTCTATTTACGTTCGCCTCTACACGTTTCTGTGTAAAGCAACGAGCGACTCCAAACAACCGCAAGCCACCCGCATCTTTTGCGGATGCGAATTCTCTCCAGCCCTCGTCGGTACTCCTCTCTCCCCCCAACCACGGTAAAAGTCAACTCTTACCTGCTGTCTATTACGCTACCCGCCGACTCTTCTTGATATTCTCGCCCCATTTCCTTCCTCACTTCCTTCATGTCTACTCCGCGAACATGCACTCTTGTCGCCACGGGCTCTCAGGGACGATCTGCGTGCTTCGCCCATCATACACACTCGTGAAGTTTTTCGTGGCCCGTCTGCCCCCCTCTTTCATATAATTTTATCTTTTTTCCATTGTTTTCTTTTTAGTTCTTTCCTCCATCGTTCGTGAGTGTGCGCATTTTTTTTCCCCGCGCACTTTGTCCCACCTCTCCTCCCCTCTCCTGCTGCTTCTTGCCTTTCTTGCTCCGTGGGTGTTCGTGTGCCTCCACTGCTTCATCCTTTTTTCCCTACTCTGATCCCTTTCATTCGAACTGAAACATTAGACGTCGCCGACATTTCGATTTCGTATACACAGCAGACTGTTTACAGTACCGGCCTCAACAACCAAAAAAAAAATCGATCCCCCCTCCCTCCCCTCTTCTTCTCTCGTAGGCACAAAGTGGAAGAGCCTCGATTAGACGCTGGCGGCTCCCTCCGTCGATTTTCGCCCTCGAAGGACGCAACAAGTCACTTCACATTCTGCGAAACAGTGCAACTGGGAGACGGACAAGTGGTGCACGATTTTCGTTCCCCCCCCATCACGACGTAAGGGAATCGAAATGACTTCTACCACAAAGGAAGACGATGTGGCGCGGGTGTCCAACTGCTCGAACAAGGAGGAGAAGCTTCAGCTTCCCATATCCGTCTCAAAGTCCTCTGACCAAGCACACCAAGCCGCCAATCCCAACACCAAATCTGTCTATTCCTTTGAGAAGCCGGATACCTCCAACTGGAAACTCTCAGACTTCGAGTTGAAGAGCACGCTCGGCACCGGCTCCTTCGGCCGCGTGCGCGTTGCCCATCGCAGGGGCACAGATGAGTACTACGCGATCAAGTGCCTGAAGAAGCGTGAGATTATCAAGATGAAGCAGCAGCAGCACCTCTCGCAGGAGAAGGAGATTCTGATGCAGCTTTCTCACCCATTCATTGTGAACATGATGTGCTCTTTTCAGGACGATAAAAAGGTATACTTTGTGCTCGAGTTCGTGATGGGCGGTGAGATGTTCACGCACCTGCGCACGGCGGGGCGATTCCCCAATGATGTGGCGAAGTTTTATCACGCGGAGCTTGTGCTTGCGTTCGAGTACCTGCACTCGCTGGATGTCATTTACCGCGACCTGAAGCCTGAGAACCTGTTGCTGGACAGTAAAGGGCACGTGAAGGTGACTGACTTCGGGTTTGCGAAGAAGGTGCCGGACCGCACGTTCACGCTGTGTGGGACGCCGGAGTACCTTGCGCCGGAGGTGATCCAGAGCAAGGGCCACGGGAAGGCGGTGGACTGGTGGACGATGGGTGTGCTGCTGTACGAATTCATTGCGGGGTACCCGCCGTTCTTTGACGACACGCCGTTCCGGATCTACGAGAAGATCCTTGCTGGGCGGCTGAAGTTCCCGAACTGGTTCGACGGCCGCGCGCGCGACCTGGTGAAGGGGCTGCTGCAGACGGACCACACGAAGCGGCTGGGGACGCTGAAGGGCGGGTCAGCGGACGTGAAGAACCACCCGTACTTCCACGGCGCGAACTGGGACAAGCTGTACGCATGCTACTACCCCGCCCCGATTCCGGTGAGGGTGAAGAGCACTGGAGACACGAGCAATTTCGAGAAGTACCCAGACAGCCCGGTTGATCGCACGCCTGCGCTAACGTCGGCTCAGCAGGCGGAGTTTAAGGGCTTCTAGTTCCGTGTGGTTGGCATAATAGCAAGGAAGGTACTGGGAACACTGCAGGCGTTGTCCGGTTGTCTGCAGGATTTTAGTCACCGGCGGCGTTCTACCTTCGTCACCAGTTTTCTCCTTCGCGCTCGTCTCTCGCTGCGTGGCCGCGGGTGTGCGCACACCTGCGGCATTCCTTCTTTCCCCGGATTTTCATCGCTCCCCTTCACCCCCAGTGGAAGCTGTCAATGGAGGTTGTGTCGTCACGATGTACATTAAAGAAGAGGAGGAGGTGTACTAGGAATTGCGTTCTCATGATCTTCCATTCTTTACTCCCCCTCCCTCTCCCTCTCTTGCCGCACACGCGCCGGTGTGTGTATTTACCGTGGCTATCCATTTCGTTTTTTATTTTGCACGTTTGTGTTGCACTTTGCATGTTCCCGTCCTCATTTGGTGTGCAGCTGAAAAAACGTCTCTTTTTATTTCCAATGTTTATGATTGCGATGTTTCTGACTTTCTGTTTTTCATTGAAGCGGGGTTCACGTCTTTCCCCCCTCCGGCTGCATATATTGGTTTTTTTACCCGTTCTCAACCTCGAGAACGAAAACACAAAACACTTACACACATACACCTACACACACACACACACACACATTCACGTGTCACTCATGTTCTGGGGACTCCCGCACGCAATCGTGTCACTTTTGTACATGTATAACACCACCAATGTACATATGATTGTACTTGGATCCCTTTGGATGCGTTTTTTTTTATTGTTTGTCTGTGTTCATCGATGGCGTGGCGACCAATCTGCCACACCCCGAGGTGTGGTGGGGTGAATTTTCTTCCCCCCCTCTTCATCGCTCTTTACTTTGTTGTGTGTGCGTGTGTGTGTTCTTTTTGAGTAAAACGTCTTCTGATCATTTTACTCACTTTTATTTTTTTTTTTCGTATCTGCCCCCCCCCCCTCCCCCCTCTCCCCTTGCTCTTTTAGCTTTTGCCGTTGCGCGCACCGTTGTTGGGTACTCACGATTCCACCTGAGTCAACGGATCGAGGCCACGAACGGTTTTATTTGCAGCAGAATCTCATCTCATTCCAGCCGTTAGGGAATGAAGTATGTTGGCGGTGGAGTGACCATTTATTCAGGGGGAAGAGGTGCAGCGGTATTAGAGATGAGGCACACACGCGATGAGGTGGGGGGAGAAAAACACAGCGAGTAGAGTCCTCCCAATGAAACAAATTTTCCACTTAAAATGGATACAGGCCAAATCTGTTTTCCATTCACTGGAGAGGAAGCGGTTGAGCGTGAATGATCACTAGCGCGCGCGCTCACAAACACGCAAAGTTTTTATTTTCTTTTCACCCCTTCCTCTTCACCGTGTACATTTTAGGGGCACCATGAGCACTGTGTTCAGCATCGTGAAGCAAAAGCCATGCAGTGCCATCCCGAGATGGGAAAAGGGGGCATGCATTCAAAAGAGGACATCGCACAACGTAGAGTGCAAGGACAGGGCAATTTATGTATCGAAGGAATGAAATGGGACCGAGAGGCTGTGAGAGAGAGAGAGAGCTGCAACATAAAGACATCTTTTATTTTTCCGCTCTTTCGCCGCGTGTCCTTCCCCCCTTTGTTTTCGTTCCCCCCCCCCCCCCCCAGACCACAAAACGAAGGTGATAAAAAAAAACACAGAAGAAACGGCAACAATAACAGAAATGACGTCCTCTTCCTCCTCCTCCTCCTCCGCCCTTTCGTTCCCCGTTCTCTTTTGTTTTGCGCATTATAAACGTGAAACCACTCAACGCTTCTTTGTATGCATTTTATTTCATTTGTTTGTCCGAGTATTTATTCTCTCCTGTGCTCTTCCCCCTTTTCTCTCCTCCTTCCTTTCGTGTTCTCTTGTTGCCGATCCTGCGCTGGTCTCTGTCTCGATTGTGCCAACGGTCGCTTCGTTTTCTTTCTCTTTCGGGGACTTTGTTCCCATGTTCTCTCGATGAATAGGAAAATGGAAGCACACACACACGCACAGAGAGAGAGAGAGAGAGAAAGAGAGAGAGATCAACGGAAAGGGCAGAGCCAACGTGCTAAGCAGGCCTGCGTTCGGAGTACGTTGAGATCACACACACTAAATCTTTCTCTCTCTGTATCTGTTCTATATATATATATATAGAGAGAGAGAGAGAGAGAGGATGGGTGTGTGTATTTGCATATGCGCGTGTGTGAGTTTGTGCATGGGAGTGCGCCCCCCCCCTTTTCAGGTTAATCATGGACAGGCCCTCAGGAACCGCCTTGCCTCACCCCTCTCTTCTTTGTGTGTTGACGTCTAGCGTAGGTGTATACTCCCAAATTTGGCGACTTTGCCGTCTTTGTCACCCACTCCCGGCCCCGGTGTCGTTTTGTGTTTTCACGGTGTACAAATGAGGTTTGCTGTCTCTCTTTTTTTTCTTACATGCGCGAGATACTAGCCCTCTACCCTCTACCCCCCCGTCCTCCTTCCCCCTCACCCCCTACACGCGTGTTACAACTACCACGTGCACACTGGATTGCGTGTGTGTTACGTGTAGCTCCTTTTTGTATTTTTCTACCAACGAACAGGTCTGTGGTCTCCATCTTCTGTGTCTTCCGTCGCTCAGTTTTCTGCATGTTTCTCTTATTCGCACGGTTTCTTCGTTTTTTTTTTGTAGAGGCTGGTGTTATAAGATGCCGGGGAAAGCGGCAGCTGCTGCAGCAGCAGCAGGACACCCACGCAAACGGACAGCCTAACGAACAGTGAGGTACCCCTACACGCGAACGGGCGTGATGACGTGTCTATATCCTTTTTTTACTTTTGCTTGCGTTCGCTTCCCCGCACACATACGCACTAATACCCCCACAAACATGTAGACAGAACACGCAACGTCAAAAAAACAACAACAACAATAACCAATGTCAAGGACTCGGGCCCGCCGCAGGAATAAACGATGATTTAAAGCCACTGTAGTGGGGAAGGGACTTGTCTATCCTTCTGACATGTTTGAAGGAAACGTTTCGGGTGGCGATCTCTCCCTTTTTTTGTGATTGCCTGGAGGTTGACGTTTTCCTCTCTACTCTCGTCTTGGTGTGTGGGAATGTGTGTGAGAAGGTCACCTCCAAATCGGCACCTAATAGAGCTCTCCAGCGCGCAGAGATGAAGAGGAAGGCGTTCCCTCGTCTTCCTCCAAGGGTGTGGTGCTTTCCGACAGGGCCCGATGAACTCGATGTCAGTAGGGTGGAGACCAATGGTAGGCGGATCTCGTGCCAACTGTTACGTGTTCTCCAGCTGTTTTTCCCCTTCGCGTTAAAGGACGCTCACCCTGGCTTTTGTGCACCATCCACCGGCTCCCCTGTGAATCCCATCTTCATCTGCAGCCTCCTCCTCCTCCCCTCTTCTTTTTGTTTTTCGAAGTCTCCTTCATTTCATTCTCGCTTCACCGTTGTGTGTGTGTGTGTCCGGCGTCTTTTAAACGACAAAAAGGGGTGACACTGAGGAAAAACAGTCGCCGCTTATATTTTTGTGGACAACTGCGTATGTGTGATGAACGTGTACGCCTCAATCAACGAGTGCGTTCCTTTGGCAGCTTCTTGACTCCGTTCGGCACCGTTTTTTTTTATATACTCCAAAGGTGTATTGTTGGCAATATTTTTCTTCTTCCCTCTTGGAATCTTAACCCCTGGAGGGACTCCACATTTCACAGAGGGACAACACAGAGAAAGAGAGAGAGAAATGGTGATTGCGAGAGGCTAAGAATTTTTAACGGTCTGTCTCCCCTTGTTTTTTTTTTAGTCACCACGGTCCTCTCTTCGCCGTTCTCTTTCCCTCATTCCTGCTTTCTTTTTAGTGGTTCCAAAGCAGAACTTCACGTAGCTTCAATAGGTCTTCTTCGCGACTACGCTTCCACATACTCTCGGCTACAAGACCCAGAGACCTATTGTCGTTTTTGAATCCGGTGGTCAGGCCGTGGCAGGGAGTGCTGACAGACCACTTCTTTTTTTAATATCTTTGCTGCCCACTGTTTTTTTTTGCCCTTTTTTCTCTACTTCCCGTTTGTCTCCCACGACATCCCCTCCCTCCCTCTCATCATCACACACACGCACTCTTTTTTCCCCCGCGCGCTTCTGAAGTCTTGAGGCCTTTGCCGTATCGCATCTTCACATATATATTCTTTCTGAAGAGGAGGAAGAAAAAGAAAGAAGAGAGTCACTTTCCCATTCCCATTGGTCCTCAATTCATGAGGGCCATTGTTCAAGATCGACAAAAGTAGCTTGTACTGTGTGTGCGTGTGTGTGCACGTGCGTGCGTGAAGATTGAAAGAGGGTGCGCAGCCTTTTATCCAAGTCGACATCGGGGTTCAAACTCCAACGCAGGTGTCTAGACACCCTTGAACACACTCCTCTTTCCCAGAGAAAAAAGAGAAAATTGCACCATGAGCTTTGCCGGCTTTCTTCTTTCGGCGGGACTTTACCTCGCCCTGTTCATTGTGTTCGTGTCGCTGTTTCTGTACATCATAAGCTACTACTATCGCAGTCACCAGGACCGTCTTCTTTACTATCCGTGGGTTCCTCCAGAGAGCCGGGAGATCTGCGACGACCCTGTGGCACTCGGCATCCCCTGTGCGGAGCGTGTGCGCATCATCACTGCTGATAAAGTGGGGTTGTGGGGCTACATGCTATGGCCGCCACCAACGTCGTCGATGGAGAAGACGAGTAATAGGGGCAGCACCGAATTGATGGGATCCACATCCGCAAACGAGGCCGCTGCACTGGGTGCTGTGCATGTGGATGTGGAGGCATCGAGCGCGGGTGCAGACGGTACCAGCACCGAGGGCCTCCCATCTTGCAGAAATAGAAGCATTACTTCACCGAACGGGACACCGAGTTTTGTGATTCTTTACTTCCACGGAAACGCCGGCAACGCTGGACATCGTTTGCCTCTAGCTCAGGCCTTCGTTTCCCATCTAAAGTGTGCCGTGATGATGGTAGACTATCGTGGGTTTGGGCTTAGCGATGACTCGGAGCCGACGCAGGAGAAGTTGGAGTTGGATGCGCAGGCATGCTTCGACTATCTGTGGCAAGACCCGAGAGTGCCGCGTGACCGTATTGTTGTCATGGGTACCAGTCTTGGCGGCGCTGTTTCCATTCACTTGGCTGCTCACAAGCGGTACGCCCGTCGAATATCTGCTGTAATTGTAGAGAACTCTTTCAGTTCTATCGGGGATATGGCCTCTGCGCTGAGCCGGCCCGTCCTAACGAAGCTGGTGAAGCGGTGCCCGGGCCTTGCGGTGGGCATTTTCGAGTATTATGTCAAACCACTTGCGCTTTGGCTCGATTGGAACAGTCTGGAGAAGGTTTCCCAGGTGGTGGTGCCGATGCTTTTTCTTTCTGGTTTACGTGATGAGATCGTACCCCCAGAGCAGATGCGGAGACTTTACAAGGCTGCGACAAAGTGTCTGCGCGATGGAAACGGCAGCGACCTCACTGTCCCGCTCCGTCGCTTTCTCGAGTTTGAGGATGGAGAGCACAATAACTTACCGCTAATGCCGGGCTACATGAGCGCCTTGCAGGATTTTCTCTCAGACGTGCGTAACGCCGGCCCTGCCACCGTCATTTGATTTTAGCAAGACGGCATGAGATAGAGAGAGCGAGAGGGGGAGGGGGGGGGACTGTGGCTGCAGCTTCGGCGGTGCAGAGGCAAAAAAAAAACAGGCCAACAAATGTTTGCATAGGTGACTTAACGGTGGTACGCTGAGTGGTGGTACTCTGGGGCGTGTGAGGGGGGAGGAGGGGAAGGCACAGCGTCGCTGACTCCTCACTCCACCTGGCACCGTGAATGGAGTCTCGCTGTCTCACTCCCTCTTTCGCTCCACGCCATCCCTCTCTTTTCCTTTCACTCGTTGGGTGCTCCTCTTGATTGTTGCGCGTGCTTTGAAGAAGTGCATTGAATGTATAGGCCAGACAAAGAGGTGAAGGAAGGGAGGGAGGGAGGGAGGGGGGGGGTACTAAAAAGGAAGAAGTGAAGAAAAAAGACCAAGCGTAAAATCTCATCTGATGTTGTGCTTCTACACGGACGAGGTGGGGCGCGTGGTTGCTCCATAAGCTGTTCTTTTTTTTCGGGTGGTGGTGGTGGTGGTCTGGTTCTAGAGTGCCCTCTTTCAAGTGATGTTTTGTTTTGTTTGTCCACCGTCTCTGAGTGTGTGGTTCACCCGCATTGTCTTTTCTCTCTCGATTCACCCTGGTTCGGTGGGATAGAAAAGGAACACATATTTCGAGAGCGGCGGTTCCACGAGAAAATGTAGATTGTAATCGGCAGGGCGCGCTCTAATCAACAGTGTTCGTGCATTCCACGGGTGTACCACACACGCGCACACCCACGGAGTTTCTTCTGAACCCCCGCGGGGGGGGTGGTGTATTTGATGTTCCCATTACGGCTAGACTCTGTTGGGTGTGTGTGTGTGTGTGTGTGTGTGTGGCGGTTGCGAGTTGACCGGCCTATTTCTTTGCGTGCGCACAGTATCTCCCCCAGTCCGGTGCTCGTTTGTCGCTATTGTCTCCCTGTGTGCGCGCCGTGTGTATTGGCTGTCTCTCTTTTCATGACCGCACATGTCCTCTCCTCTCCTTTTTTCCCTTTTCGCACCTCTTCGTTGACAATGGGGGGGGCTGGGGGTATGTTGCTGGTTTTCTTCTTCTCTTTGGGCAAACGCAGGCCTCCACGCTACGCCGTCTCCCTCTTTTCGAACTCCGTTTTTGTCATTATCAGCCGCCCTCGTTCTGAGTGTCTGTGCGCGTGCGAAAGGATGCGAATGTGCCGTGTGTCTCACAACGCTTCGACTATCTCGTCTGTCTTTCCACTTCGCCGTCTGCAGGGATCCCCCCTCTCTCCCCCAGCGGATAAGCAGAGAAAGAGTACAGTGCGGATTGAGTGGAGGTGACAAGGTGGATTCAGGGCGAGGTTGATTGTCTCACTGAGCACACTCCATGCGTGCTGTCTTCCTCTTCCTCCTCCACTGCCTCCCTCTTGCCCTCGCCTTTCCCGCTCTCGACCCGTATGAGCGTCTCTCGTTTTGCCATGCCCGCTCCCCCCCCCTCACTCACTCCCCACACACGCGTTTCACTTCTAATTCTTCTTATGTTGTCTGCGCCTTTTTTTTCTTTGCTGCCACTTTTTTCTCCTCCTTGCGGCTACATCATGTTTCATACATGAAGCTCATCCTCAAGTCTGGTTTGCTTGACCAGATAAAACGGCAGCACAGGGGCAGCAGCGACCGCATCTAGTGGATTCATCTAAGCCGACTAGCTGCGTCTTCCCATCGGGATAAGTAGGTTCGTGCCCCAGTGTGTGGGCCGATACCTTGCTTATTCGTTCAGCTCGTTTTCTGTTGCATCCATGTTCCCAATCTTCCTCATTCTCTGAGGACTTTGTCAAAGTCAGGGTGGACCCGGTGTCTGCGTCGTGGTGCTGCGGAGTTCACCTCGGCCATTGCTTTTTCTTGTGGCATTGACGCGTAGCGCAAGCGATAACGATTCGTCTTGATGGACATGATTTGTCTGTCGCTGCACTCCTCCATACTCCGTACTCTGGCTTCCCCCCCCTCTTCCCTCCCACCCCATTCATTGATGCTCTCATGTGGTACTTTCTCATTTTTTCTTTCTCAACCCTTCCTGTTGCTTCGGTCTTTCTCACAACGCACATGTGGCCCACAACAGAGACAGAAGCGGGTTTGTCGATCGAAAAAAGCGAGTGAGATCACAGGACCACTGGCACGACTTTGACCGTGCGTTGCTCGCTACGTGCCCTTGGCCGCCCCATCGCTTGTCATCACATCGACTGTACCGCGCGCACACATTACAGCGCGAGTGTTCGTTTTTGTGTGGGGCACTGCTGCTTCGCCGCACCCTACTCGGACCCTTCTCCTTTCTTCGTCTCGCCACCGTGGCTTCCCTCTGCCATGGCGAACACATGGGAATCCATGAAAGGGGCCAAGCTCAGTGAGCCGACCCTGGCGTTTCTGCGCGACAACATGAAGTTTACAACTATGGCCCCCGTCCAGGCTCGCACCATTCCTCTCTTCCTCAGCAACTACGACGTAGTGGTGGAGGCCACCACCGGCAGTGGAAAGACGCTAGCCTACCTTATCCCCTGTCTGGAGATGCTCTTGCGCCCTCGGACCCGTGAGGTAGCAAAGGAATCCAAGAATGCCGTTTTTTCTGTCATGGTGCTGCCATCGAGGGAGCTGGCCCAGCAGGTGTTTCAGATATTAAAGCGCATGCTACACTTTCTTGCGAAGGGGTATAAGGGCGGCAGCCCCTCCAACGGTCTTCCTGCCTTCTCGTACCAGTGCTACATTGGCGGACGCGATATCAAGCACGACGTCGAGGAGTTCAGCAAGCAGGGTGGCAACGTGCTGGTTGGGACCCCGGGTCGCCTCTATGAGCTGCTCGTCTCGTCCAAGTATGCGAACTTGTTTAACTTCACTCAGTTCGAGCTTCTCATTCTCGATGAAGCCGACAAGCTTCTCGAGTTTGGCTTCAAGGCAAAACTGGACGTCATTCTGAAACGGCTGCCGAGGCAGCGCCGCACCGGGTTGTTCAGTGCAACGCAGACAAAAGAGTTGGCGGAGCTGGCACGCGCGGGAATGCGCAACCCGGTGTCTGTCACTGTCCGCGTCAACTCTCTGAACTCAGCCAATGTCGATATGGCAAAGCCACAGATTCCTGAGCAGCTCTCCAACTACTACGCTTTTGCACGAGCGTCGGAGAAGCTGGACCGCCTTGTTGAATTCCTGGCGGCGCACAAGGATGAGAAGGTGCTTGTGTACGTCATGACATGCGCCAGCGTGGAGTGGCTCTACGAGGCGCTCGCGACGGTGTTGTGCAAAGACGAGGCGGACAGCGTCTTTGCTCTTCACGGTCAAATGAAATTGGAAAAGCGGCAGCAAGTGCACCGGCAGGTGACGAAGCGGTCTCGATGCGTGCTTGTTTGCACCGATGTGGCGGCTCGCGGGTTGGATATCCCGGAGGTGGGCGTGGTGGTGCAGTATGACCCGCCCGTCGACCCCAACACGTTCATTCACCGTATCGGCCGCACAGCGCGCATGGGGCGCAGCGGCCAAAGCGTTGTCTTTCTCATGCCACAGGAGCTGGAGTACGTCAACTTCATGCGACTGCAGAACGTGCCTCTGCAGGCGCTAGACGAGAACCGGGACAGCATCGACGCTGCCAAGGATACGGTGCGTAACATGAACGCACGGCGCACGCTGCTGAGCTCCGAGTTGCCAGACAAGCGCAAGGCGATTCACCAGGCGCACCGTGAGAAGCAGCTGAGTCGGCGAGAGCGCCGCCAGCAGCTGCACGAGGCGCATCAAGCACTTGTGGAAGGGAAGAGCCAACGACTAGCCAAAAAGAAAGAGGTCATGGGCGATATGTGTGACAGTGCAGCGGTCCTTGCGCTGCGTCGAGAGGAGTGCCACAACGAGAAGTTGCTGAACCTCGCCACCCGTGCGTTCGTGTCGTTTCTGCGGGCGTACAAAGAGCACGAATGTCGCTACATTTTCCAACTGCAGCTCATCGATCTCACCGACCTCACGCACGGCTTCGCGCTCTTCAAGATTCCCAACTGTGGGGAGATCAAGCGGATGCGTCTCTTGCGCATTCCTCTGCAGGAGGAATTCGATGCGTTTGTCAAGCAGATGACGATCGCGCTGCGGGAGAAGCGACAGCGTGCTGCCGAGGAGCAGTCAATTGTAGCAGCTGAGGACGGTGGCGGCGGCGACATCGACGGCGACGACGATGGCCGAGGCGCAAAAAGACACCGCACGGAGCGCAACGAGAAGCTGGAGGCGCTGAAGTTGTTGAAGATGTCCAAATCTGAGCGCAGCCGCGCCTGGAAGCAGGCTGAGCTGGATGAGCTGCTCAAAGATAGTTACTACGTCAAGATGGAGCGGCGCGGCAAGGTTAGGCGGCACGTGGTGGACGAAAAGATGGGCATGGATGCAATTGAGAACTCTTTCATGAGTGCGCGGGAGCGGAAGGAGGCACGGCTTACCCGCAAGGCACGCTGAGCATCCCTGCACCACGTCAGTGGGACAAAGCGACATGAGAAGAAAAGGAGGCTTGGACGCACGAGGGAGAACGGATTGTTTTTTTTTTTTGTGTCTGTGTGTCTACTCCTGTCTTTTCGTGCTTCGTATCTGCGCCTCTTTATCTATTAGCTCCCACCCCTTCCCCAGGTTAGATATCCACCAAATGCGGCAGTTTGGTTCCCTCGACCCTACACCGCTCTGCTGGTACACGGATGGCAGTGACATTCACTAAAGCGACGTGGGTTGCGCGTCGAAAGAAGAGGTCAGCATACTTGATGAAGGGCACACCGACTTCGCTATTCGCGCGATGGGACGGTTTTTAGTGCCACAGAAAAAAAAAGCGAGGGAATGAGTAACACACGGTTAATGAAGCTGAAGCGGCCATACCGATGGAGTCGGTACTACCCGACGACAAAGCGTGATTTGGCTACCACAAATGCGGGCTTGAGAAGAGTTCTTAAACACACACACACACACACACATAGTCATACAGATGAAACATGAAAAGGGGTGTGGCAGCCGTGCTGACGGCACTAGCTGGTTGGACTGCCACGGGGCTGGTGTCTGCACCTGGACTGTTTGGGTAGTGGAGGCAGGGGCTTGCTACTTGTCCACGCCTCCCTGTTCCTCGCCTTGGTGCGCGCGATGCTGTGCCTTTTTCATTTGACTGGTGGACTCGGTGATTCATGCCTGCTGTCTTTGCCACATCTTTCATCACGGACAACTTATGCGACCCGAATGTGCGTCACCGTCTTTCCACTCTCCCTCTTTCTTTCTCTTAGCCGCCGGATCCTTGCTGTTCTTGTCTGTACGGTATTTTTACTCACGCCGCAAGAGTACGCACGACGTCAGAGGCAAAAATTTGCCCCTGTCATCGCAAAAAAAAAAACATACACTATAAAAACAAACAAAAAATGAATACCCGACAGATGAAGCAGATGCGCACCTACGAACAATTGTGCCACCCCAAATCTTAACGTAGCCAGTTTTCTGGGGGGGCTTTCTTTTTCACTCTTATTGATCTGCACACGCGTCTCCAGTGCGTGTGTGTAAGTGTGTGTGTGTGTGTGTGTGTGCGGATGTAGATCGAGGCGTCGCTTTTCACCATTCCCGCGTCCATCATTTTCCCCTTCCCCCATCCCCCCATCCCCTCCATTCCCCTCTTCCTCCGCTTTCACACACCAGGGTTTTTTTTATCCTCTGCGTCATAATCCGCCTCCGATCGTCATCATTGATCGCTTCGACGGCAGCCCCTTCCCTCCCCCTCCCTTTTGCCTTCGGTTTGTTCCGTGAGGTGGAATGTGCTGGACGCACGTGTCATGTTAAAGGATTATTATGCCATTCTCGGTGTACCGCCGTCTGCCTCCGGCGACGAGATCCGCCGTGCTTTCAAGCGCTTGGCACTCCTGTGTCATCCAGACAAAGTCGGCGGTGGCGCCGCAGCAGAGGCAACCTCCATTGTCGGCAACGATGAGCAGAGTCTCACCGCCAAGTGGACAGATAGCGTATTATCCAACAGCAGCTTTTGTAATACAGGTGCACCGATGACCTCCTCTCAGGTAATCGCAAGGGACTTCACCGACGTCCAAGAGGCCTACGAGGTCCTTGGCGATGTCGCGCGGCGCTACCTGTATGACATGAACTACCAAGAGCTGTTAGCTTTGCAGCAGCAGCGTCGGCAAGAGGAGCAGCGACGCTGTGAGGCCCACGCGCGGGCTGTTGCTGAGGCAGCTCGCCAGGCCCGAGAGCGGGTGCTTATGCGGGAACAGCAGCAACAGTACCTCCAAACGCGTGCTGCCAAGACGACCTCGGCCCTAGACTCCAGCGCCGCCGCTGCAACGTTTCACAGTGATGCTCCTTGCTCCTCTCCGCCCCAGAACACCGCACTTCCAAATCAAGGGCGAGGTGCGACGGCGACCAGTATAGCTGTGCCGTCCCCGCTACCGGCCGGTGCGCCCCAGGAAAACCCACCTCGACAACCACCGGAACCAGTAGAGGAGGCGAAAGAGGACGACTGTTCGCAAGAGGGCATGCATGGTGATGTGAGTGATGACACTCAGCCGTCGAAGACTCGATATAATTTCACTGCGCCGGTTCGGTCGCTGAGGGGTGGCATCCGCCCTGAGGGCTGCTGCCGGGCAAAAAAGTTCGGTGTCTGTGATACCAGCGAAGGCTTTGCTCAGGAGGAGACGCAGACGCAGATTAGCAGTTCTAAAAGCAGACTCGCGAGAAAGCGCGCAGCAGCGAACGTACCAGCTGAGTTTGCGCTGCCGAGCACGCTGTTGTTCAGCTTGAATGAAACACCTGCGCAGACGTGGCAGCCTGGCACTGAACCTAGCCACTCACGACGGAGACACTGGCGCCGTCACACAGCGCTCCGCGATCGCGAGGAGCCCGAGGAGCCCGAGTTGCCTCTGGAGTACTACTATCGGCGCTCCATCGAACGCACGCTCCGTATTTTCTTTGGCGTGTCGAATCCGGTCTGAGACGGATGTTCTGTTCTCTCTCTCTTTGTCTGTGTTTCATCACCACCACCAGCACACACACACACATATATATATATATATATATATATGTTTTGGTTCCATGGAGCCGTTTCACTTTTTCTTCACCTGCGCTGGTCTTGTGGAGTTTTCGTTGTCAACGTGAGAGTGTGATCATGCCTTGATGTGAATGAGCCCCCCCCCCTCTCCCCCTTCCCCATTTTTGTTGTTGTCCTGGTCTTTTCCACTCTTCCGCTCTACTGTTGAGATTGTAAATTATGTACGATAGCCGTTTTTTTTTATATGTTAGTGGCTGCTATGTTGAGTAGAGTGTTGTTGTTTTTGCCACCTTTGTAGCTGTCTTCCTCATGTGAGTACGCACATTCAGGGGAGAAGTAGAGAGAGGTTCGGGTGTGGATGAGCTGGTGTGTGTGTGTGTGGGGGGGGGGGGGGGGGGGGGGGAGGGGGAGGCAAAGGCAGAGCAACCGATATAAAAGCCATTACGGGTTTCTTTTGCATTATGTGTGTACTCCTGCATAGTTTCGTTGTTTCATTTTTATTAGTTGTCGTTTTTTTTTCATCTTCCCTCCCTCCATCTCGTCTCCCTCGGCTCTCCGTTCCCCCCCCTTTTTTTCTCTTGTGGAGGAATTATCTTCGTTCGCTTTTGCTGTGTCGCTTTTCTGCTGGGACGTCTGAACAACAACAGTACCGACCCATCAACTGTGAAGAAAACCGCGAACTCATTTCCTTGACCGACTGAGAAAAGCGGAGAAAGACCAGCACACACACACGTACACACACATACACACCGGAGAAGAGCTACAAAAGCAAAAAAAAAAGCGAAAGCACCATTGTTGATGGGCGGGTGGAGGGGCAGAAGCCCAGGTCCTCCTTTCCTTTCGATGTCGGCCCGTAGAGGTATCCTATGACGTCGGCAGACTCTCGGCGTGTGTTTTTCTGCGCGCAAGGCCAGAGTCCTTTGCCCACAAAAAGGGGGGTGGGGGGTGAGGCGAGGTGGACGAGAAAGCGCACTTTTTTTTCCGTCCCATAAAAGCCTTCCCCCCTCCCTCCCTCCCCCCCCCACACACACACCCAAAAAAGGGTGATATGGTTTTTTCACCGAAAGCGGGTAGTAGTATGTAAAACAGAGGGACCAGTTTCCAGCGGGGGGGGAGAGAGAGAGCATCGCGCCAGCTGCTCTATACCGCGCATCAGCACAAATGTCTCTGTACGTTACTCATCCCTGTCCATGATATTATTTCAATATATATATATATATATATATATATATCTTCCCGGCAAACTACTGGGATGCTAGGAAATCAGCGATGGCGATGTCGACCCTGTCCACGACCCCGGCAAGCATCAAAGAAGACATGGAGGCGGATATGGCCCTTCGCTTCCTGAACCATTGCCTCCGCAATGCCGTGCAGGTGCACTACTTCGTCGCCAGTTCCTTGCAAGGAGGTGACTGGCGAACCTCTACGCTTTTGGGATCTGAGGCGCAAGAGTACATGCGGGCATTGCTCGCTGTGTATGCAGCCAGCAGCGCGTTGCGACGCCAGCTCATATCAGGGGACTCGCTGTACTACCTACAGTGCTTGACAGATGAGAGCACGCGGGCCGACTTTGTACGTGTTGCGGCAGCGCCATCTTTTCCTTTCGCGTCTCCTTGAGATGGGTCAGCGGGAGGGGATGCAGCCGCCGCGTGCCCACTTGACTGCCCCACCTGGCCGCCACGCCGCTGCTACTCTAGGCGCTGTCAACGAAGAACCCGTTCCAGATTTCCCCCAGGCGTTTGACATGAAGGTTTTAGAGGACACACCTCAACACTACGACTGCACCTTTACCGAGGGCCACAGGGGGAGGGAAAGGGGGTCACGCCCAGTTCGAGCCAGCTCTTTCTTTTTTTTTTTCTGTTGAGGAAGGGGGGGAGAGAGAGAGCGAATGGTACCGTCTTTCGCACCATGTGCGCAACACCGTTCTTCCATAGATATGTGCAGCGATGTACGCTGCGTGTCTCGGTGCGTAAAACGTGGGTGTCTCTCTCGCGGCCCTGTGGAAAACCTTGCCGCTGTTGTAGCGGGAAAAAAACGGGGACTGACTACCGCACATTTTCGGAGTGTACTTGAGTTGCCCTTCCGCACCTGTTTTCCTCCTCCGCCTCTTCTACAACCCCCCTGCCTCCCTCTTTCGGCCATCTGCACTCCCACTAGACGCCCACACTTTCCCCTCCCCTCCCCTCCTCTCCTCTCGCTCTCTCTCTCTTACGTATTCTTCTCTCGACTGCTTGCCTTGTTTTTGAGACGGGACGGGCTGACGAGCAGAAGCGCGTGCCGGAAAAGTCAACAACTTCCAAAAAGACGCGTGCCACTGTGCACATATTCACACAGTGAACAAGAACCTACAAAGCACAGGAGTAGCGGATAGACACGCATACACGCTTACTCACAGATACCACGGGCTGTAGCAGGGGTGTCGAAACACCTCTTCACCAGACCCTGCCACCAGACTTTTCTTTTTTCCCGCTTTTCGCCTGAAAGTCGATCCCCCCTTCCTTTCTTTTCCTCTACTCTCCCCTCTTCCCCCTCCCACACCCCTCCCCCTCAAGTCTCTTGACACGCGGCTACCCCAAAGAAATCGTCGTATAGATTCCATGAGGAGTTTTCTCCTGCTGTAGCTGACGTTACGCAACTCACCCCTTCACTTTTCTTTCGCCGTGCTTGTGTTTTTTTGTGTCTCGTGCGCTACAGTACATCATAGATGAAATCCACTCATACATACCCCTTTTTTTCGTTCCTTCGCTGCCGACTAAGTGGTTGTGTGTCTGGCGAAGTGTCTGCCCTCACCCACATCTTGTGTGTTCCCGATCATTTTTGTTCCTGACGGGGTACTGCCTTTGGTGTCCTGAGCATCTCCACTTGTTTCCCTCCGCTGCCCCCGTAGGGTGACCTCCTCGCTTCTGTCTCACCACCTTGTTGTCTTTTCCCTTTTCCTTCCGGTTCATCCGTGCGTTCTCCCCTTGCTCAACCGTAGTGGAGGTGTGTGGCACATTGCTGCTGACGCTTGAGCGGCTCCACATACACTACTGGCATCAGAGCTTCTCGCAGCGCGTTTTCGTGTGGATTCGAAGTGTGTGTGTGTGTGGGGTGGGTGGGTGGGGGATCGCGGAGAGGTGTATCTTCCATAACGACCCCTTTTTTGTTGAAATCGAATTATCCTTTCTCAGCTACCCCACCTTTCCACAGAGACGTGGTTGTGGGCGCATGATGCTCGGCACAGTCGACGCCATCGACTACGATGGGGACCGAGTGCGCAAGGTGGTGCTTCGATTCCCTCCTTTGCGTAGCGGCGACTCGGAGATTGTGAAGGAAGTGCAGTCATGCGAGCGCATCGGGCAGGGGTCCTTCGGCACTGTGTACCGCGCCGTCTGCGACGATTACCCGCAACTTGCCCTGAAAATTTCAACAGGCAAGAGCACACGGCTTCGCCAGGAGCTGGAGGTGCTGAGTCGCGTGTGCACCAAAGGTCGGCTCCTCCTCCCACGCTTCGAGTTTGGCGCGCTCAACAAGACGGCAGACTTGATCGTTATCGGCATGGAGCTGTGTGTGCCGAGTACGCTGCACGATCTTCTTCTCAGCACCCGCATCACGAGCGAAGCAGAAATGCTTTTCATAGCATATCAGGTGGTTCAGGCCGTCTCGTACGTCCACATGGAGGGCTGCATCCATCGCGACATCAAATTGCAGAACTTCGTCTTTGACCTCGATGGTAATGTGAAACTCATCGACTTTGGCCTTGCCTGTACGTCGCTCAAGCCCTCGCCAGGCGACGTGGTGGCAGGCACAGTCTCTTTCATGTCCCCAGAGATGGCGCACAACGCCCTGCACAAGGACAAGCGTGTCAGCGTCGGCGTGGCTGCCGATGTGTGGTCGCTAGGGATCGTCCTCTTTTCTATATTTACGCAGCGGAATCCGTACCCATCAACGGAGACCCCGGCCCAGGCAGCGGGAGGCACCTCCGGGGGTGTAAAAAGCAGTGGTGGTGCGACTGCTGGTACGGCGGGCGGGTCTGGACATGGCGGTACCGCGAACAGCGTGGAAGGTCAAAGCGATGACGGCGTGAATAAGCAGCAGCGCCTGAACGAGCGCCTGCTGCGCCGCGTCGCGGCCGGCGACTGGCAGTGGCCCGTCGGCGTCACGGTTTCGCAGGACCTGAGGCAGCTGGTAAACTCGATCCTTGTCACTAACCCCGAGGAGCGGCCGAGTGTGGACATGATCCTGTCAAACAAACTGTGGAACTTGCGGCGACGCTATCCACCCGCAGCTGTGGTGGCGTTCCTCGGGGTGCAGGATGACTTCTTGCTATCTCACGACGAGGCGCACCTGTTGCGTGCGGTCGAGGAGCGCAGCGCCGGAGTGACGGCGTCGCTGCTGAACAGCCGCATTCATAGCCCCAACTCGGCGTCCAGTGAAGACAAAGGCGATCCGCACGCACAACAGAGCAGCAGCAACGTGCGCGACGGCGGTCTTCTCGTGCCTGGCACATCGATATCTCCAGCGCGCAGTTCTCTCAGGGTGGTACAGCGCTGCGGCGAGGGTGGGGTCGATGGTGCGGTTGCAGTGCAGGTGTACGACGTGCGCGCCAGCACCCGCAAGCACAGCAAGCCCATCCGCGAGATATCCATTGTCATGGCAGAGGAGACAGCCAAGACACGGCGGTCCAAGTCCGCCCGACGGGCGAAGAGCGCCGTGTCGCTTCCCTTGCCGAATGGCACCTCATACGAAGCGTCTGGTGAGGGCCACGGGCAAAGAGCTGCCTCAGCTGGCATAGCGTTACGGCCCAATGCTGCCCTTGTGTCTGCCGACAACAGCAATGACGACGGCGATGAGGAGGCAGTGATGGCAAGCCGCAGCTCTCGCACGTCGCAGTACCACAGTCGCCATGTGCCGCCAGTACGACTGCAGGATGCTCTGGACACCGCCTGCGCCGCGGCGGTCGCGCGCAATGATGTCCTAGGCCATGACAAGGAGGCCGTGGAACCGTCTTGTGCTACGCCACCTCTGCTTGCGCGCGACGAAACAAAGCTGCTCAGCGGGCCCGCGCGCTTATCATTATCTACGGGAGGGGTGCCCGGGGAACTGCTCCCCGGCTGCCAGCGTAGTGGTAGCCTAGAGCTCCTGGAGGATGCGCCGGCACCAGCCGCAACGAGTGCGAAGCTAACTTCGCACGGAAGGACTGTATCGAGAAGCAAAAGAAGGCGCGATACTTCACTGCATCAGCCTTCCTCGGTCACCCTCAAAGGTTGCAACCGAGACTTATCCCTTGACGCACCGCGCGGCGCGCCGGCAGAAGCGTCAGCGCGTGTCTCCATTTCTCTGCCGGCGAGCCGAGCAGCATCACCGAATTCGCCCCTCGACCCCTCACTGTCGTCCACGCGGCAGGCACGGGTGGAGCGACCGGTGTCTGCAACCGCTGCTCCAATCTCCTCTGCATCAGGGCGCACGGGTCGCAAGGGATCACCACAAGCGACAAGGCGTACACAACGTGTCGTTCTCGAGCTTAGCCTGGACGTGATCTGGCGCGACGAGGCGGATCATCGCCGTGCGCTTTCGGCGATGCTTCTGGTGGAGCATGCTTGGCTGCTCGCCAGCTTTCGACTCACCATTGAGGAGGACCAGGAGCGCTACGGCATCACGTGGCTCGCTGAGGAGCAGGAGAAGTCCGCCGCTCACCCACACCGCTTCAAGGAGATGGTGCAGGTGAAAAACAAGAAGTATCAGTATGGCTTCGTCTGTGACATCTGTGATTACGAGTTTCTCCCAACCGGTCCAGAAGAAAAGGATCTGCACGTTTTTCACTGCCCGTGCGGTCGAGACCTCTGCCCAGACTGCTACACAGTTTACCAGCGGCAGTGCACGTGCTCCTGCTGTCGTGTAGTGCATCCGAACAGCTGTGTGCTGCGCGAGCACCTCCTGCAGACCGGCGGAACGACACACTATAGCGGGCCGGGAAAAGGAAATGCGGTGGCCCAGGCTCGTGGAGTACGGGGGTCGTTTCAAATCATCGCCACCGTCGGTGAGGAAACTAAGGGCGGGGGGGTCGGGGCATCCGCGCCGCTCGCGCCGCCGCGCGGTCGGGGCCGGCCGCCCAAGCAGGGGAAGAAGCGCTCCCCCGTGAGGCAGAAGGGCATGCGGGCAGCCAAGGACTCAAACCGTCGGCGCAATGGTGCGCAGGATACCGTCGGCGTCTTTGAAGATGAGGTGGATGAGGTGGCGCATATCCACCTACCACGGATGTCCATTGCGGCGATGCATCAACAGGAAGAGCGCGGCGCGCACGGCGGAGGCGGGCCTGCTCCCGCAGGCGCTGGGGGACCCAAGCAGCGTCCAGAGGACCTGGCGTTGAAGCAGCGACCGGTAGAGAGCGTGCCGGAGGGCCCGTGGCGGCCCTTCGCGCGCTTCAAGAAAGATCGTCAGGAGGAGCTAGCACGGCAGCCAACGTCAGAGGAGCGCGACGCATTGCTGAATGGGGACTGGATTCGCCACTTTTATCTCTTTCCGCAAGCTGAACCAGCGCCCGTTGCCGTCTCCGGGGTGGTGACAGAGGAGGAGGAGCCCTACGCGTTTGTCTATCACGCACAGCCAGGCCGCACCGGTGCCGTTTTTCTTACAAGTGACTTTCCAATGCACTCGGCGGTGTTTTCTATGCTGGAGCGGCAGTTCTTTGTCGTCAATCAAGTGGATACACTGGAGGGCGCTGATATCACGTGCGCCATGTCGCTGCTAAAGGCAAAGGGCCATCCTGAACTCAGGTTTGCGTTTCATGCGCTACAGGACATCGTGGCCTATGACACGAACATGATGAAGCAACAGCGCACCCCTGGTACGGTCTCCGTGTACCAGGCACCTCGCAGTGCATACAGCTGCAACGGCGAACCTTTCCTGTATGTGCGGTGGTTCCGCTTCAACGCGGACCGAAGCCTCAGCGCCTTCCTTCTCTCCAACGGTGCCGTGCAGGTTTTTGTGAAGAACGAGTATGAGCTACGTTGGTTTGATGAGAATCGGAAGTTTCTCATCCGCTACAACGGTGTGTGTGAGCTGGTCAACGAAGACACCTTCGCACTGGCTCCGGCGATTAACCATCTCCTATACGATTCGTTTGACGCGTAGGTGTGTGTGTGTGTGTGTGTGTGTGTGTGTATGCATATATAAATGTGGGCCCCACATTTTGCGTCCCCGTCATTTCATTGCTGCCGAGGCTGTCGATACGTAATAGGTCAAGGCAAAATACCGCATCGTCTTCTTCTCTTCCCCCCTCCCCCCCCTGCAAAGCTTGTTCTCCTCCTCGCCGTCGCGCACCCGCTTTCGTCTTTTCATGCTTCCGTTTCACGCGTCCCTATGCGCTCTCTCTCTCTTCGCACACGTCTGTCCGTCTGCATATTTCTCTGTCTTTGTGTGTGTTTCCCTGCGCCTTACTCGCACCAGTGCATGTGACCTGCGCGAAGGGCTGTTCCAGTGCGCCGCCGCTGTTTGCGTCTCTACCCGGCATGTGTCGTATTTTTTTTCGTGTGACTTGCTTCGCATCGTTGACGTCCACAACAGTGCTGCTCTGACTCTGTGCGCACTGGAGCGGAAAACAAGGAAAATGCACAGACAAGGGAGCCAGCGGTCGTGGCCATTCGGAAGACGATGGGCCGCTGCGCAGCCGTATCGCACATCCAAGACACAGACGGCGGCACGGTTCCTGGTACAAGTGGCTAGGGGGGGGTTATGGAATGCTTTGCCTACTGCTTCTTCCTTGTGGATATCGATAGTTTGCCGCTGCGGGCAGTACAGCGGTGTGCGCTGGCGTGCGCACACGAGGTGGATGAACAACTTCAAGATTGACCTACATCGCTTCCCCCCCCCCCCTCCCCCCTCTTTCACCGTTTTTCTCCTTTCCTCCGGATCCTGTCAAACTTATCATAATCATCGACCCCTCGAATGGCGCCGGCATCTCACATACACACATTTTCGTATATATATCGATGTGTATCCCATCCTAGTCCTTCAGGCGACACGGAAAGAGATAAAAAAAATCCGCTTTGCTTCGCTCCTCGTAGGGAGAACCGCCCCACGCACTCAGAGGCGCTCACAAAAATACAAGAGTTTATTTCTGCCCGCATGCCCACGGAGACGTTCCGCGAGCATACGCTGGCGACGCGGTACCAGCCACGCCAGCATCTCCCCCCAAATTTTAGCGATGTGCTGAAGGAGTATGCGCGGGAGGTGCTGCGCAGTCAGCCATCGGATATTCTGGAGTGGAGCGCGGCGTATTTCAAGAAGTTGGCCCTGGAGACGGATCCGCTGCAGGCAAAGCAGCCGCCGCCGGACCACTACACACCGCTCGTCGACGACCCTGAGCGAGCAATGCTGGCGAACAAGATGGTGAAGGTGTTCTCCACGATGGACTTGTCGGAGACGGGTCGGCTCCCCGTGTCAGAGGTGCGGCGAACTCTAACCGAGGCCTTTGAACTGACGGAGTCACAGGCGCTCTATCTTATCACGGCACCATTTACGACGATCACCCCGGATGACGGTAACGGCGTGGCGGGTGACTTCATCGAGTACAGCTCATTCTCCCATGCCGCGGTGCGCACTATTCAGTACTTCCAGCAGCACCAAGACTTTTTGTTTTGCGTAGACGCCAACGATGCCAACGCGACTGTCCATGGCATGAACCGCTACGACGTCGAGCAAGGCTTTCTGCGCATCTTTCGCCTCCTCGATGAGGCGGGTACGGGGCGTCTGCTTCTCCAAGACTACCACGATGCGCTGAAAAACGCGCCATACCACTTGACGCACCGCGACATTCGCGTCCTGCTCCTCGAGTGTGGGGCGTTCGGCGAGGAGGAGTGTGGGAAGTCGCGCGAGGTCGAGTACGAGAAGGAGTTGCCGCACATGTTCGAGCGCCTCCTGCTGGCCGAGGTGTTTCACCTTTTCGACGAAGGAGAGCAGAGCTAAGACACCGCAAAAAGATTACCCCCAAACCGCTTTCACTTCGTGGCATCTTCTCAACTTTCCCTGGCCTCCGACCTCTTTCTGGCGGCCTGTCCCTCCTCGCCGTTTTGTACACCGAAGGCATACGAGCACAGCCATGTACTTATGGAGGAGGCTGTGGCGGATCCCATGTAAAAAAAAAACATTCAGCGTCAATGTGGAAAATGTAGATCGACAGAGACGGACCATCAGCAAGTTGTCACCTACGCATTTGCCCCACATGCGCATACCCACGTCAACACAGGCGAGATGGGAGTGGTGCTTGCAGTGTTCTCGAGTTCTTGACTCACACGGCGCGTGTTTCTTTGTGCTCGCTTCCCCCCTTCCTCCCCTTCCCCCCCTAACCCTTCTTGCGTTTTCGGCTCTCGAGCAGATAGACGCTGTCTCTGACCCTTGTGCGGTGGAGGGATGCAATATGCCCTGTACAGCGTGTATGGACTTTGTGTTGTCCCAGGAAGCGTAGCTCACCACTGCACAGGGAGAAAAAGGCACATTCTTGAGGCACCAAAAAAGGGCGTACATACAGAGGTGCTTCTACCACGAGATGAAGGGGGGGGTCTGCGATAATGATGGAGCTCGTGACAAGCCACCAAAGACTAGTGATGCGATACTGCTGGCTCCCCCCCTCTCTTCCCCCCTCTGTGTGTGGGTCTGTGTGATGCTGGGGATCTTCTGATCTTTCACGTTTATGCAGTGGCTCTTGTGTCCGCTAGGTTAGTCAGCGGTTACTTCAGCAGGCGTGTACCCCCCCTCCCCCCATCCCCCCCAATTCTGCTTGCTGTGAGATTGGTGAAGAAATAGGTTTTCAGCAGCTGCATGGAGGACGTCTGTGTAATTTTCTCTCCTCGTTTCCCCGTCTCCTGCGCCTCCTCCATCTTCACATACTCCCAGACAAACCCCGCTGGTTGCTGCCTCATCTCGATCTCCAACTCCCAACTTCCAGTGGTTGCTGGTCACACAGGGACATGTGAGTATCGTGGGATTTGTCATCTCATCTTTGTACTCCATCTTGTCCTCCTCGCCGAAAAAGTGCACACATACACGCATACACACCGTCATACCCGCAATTATCAAGACATCTGTAGTGGCCCTGGAAAGGCTATGGACACTAATACGTTGCTTGCTCTTGCTCAGAGCGCTGTGGACGCTGGTAATGTGAAGGCTGCGTGCGAGTTCTACGAGGTGGCTCTCGCCCAGGCTCCAAACAACGAGGAGGTGCTGGAGGCCTATGCGGAGATCATGATCCATTTTGCCCAAGACATTCCACGCGCGCAGCAGATGCTCCGCCATGCCATTGACCTAAACCCGGATCAGGGGTACGTCAAGTACCTGAACTTGGCGCAACTCTGCGAAGCAGAGGAGGCGCTCAAGTGCTACGAAAAGGCATATCAGGTTGCGAGTCTTATGCTGCACGGATGCCGCAAGAAGAAAATGAAGAGGACGCTGCAGGAAACCATGGCGACCATGTGCTGCGCCGTGGCAGAGCTCTATCTGACCGACCTCTGCTTCTCAGAAAACGCCGAGCAACTGTGTGAGCAGGCTGTAAACCGGGCACTGGAGCTGAATAGCGAGAGTGTTGAGCCGCATCAGCTCCAGGCATCTCTCCGTCTGAGCCAATGCCGCCCCGACGAAGCGCTACAGTCGCTGCGTCGTGCTGTAGATGTCACGCATCGTCTCGGCGAGGAGCACCAGCCCGCGTACGAGTCCAAGATTGAGCTAGCCCGACTCCTGATGCAGGTTGACCCAGCCGAAGCTTTTCCGTTTCTCCTTGAGGTGCTTCAGTATGGTGACAATAATCCCTACGTATGGTTCCTGCTCGGTGAGTGCGCCCGCATGCGGGGTCGCTACGTTGACGCGGCGCGCCTGCTGCGGCGTGCGCGGGTCATGCTGGTCGTTTCCGACGGCGACGCAAAGGCGTTGAGCGAGGTAGACGCAGCCATTGGCGTTTTGGTGGAAGAGATGGGTGGCCCTGAGGCTGCGGCACAGGTGACAGACCTAGACCACCCCTATCCGCTTGAGCTGCTTCAGCCAGAAGACGCTCAGGACGCAGAGGAGGATGGGGACGACGATTTGGCAGAGCCAGAGAGAGACCCATGCCAGGACGAGGATGAAGCCTAGTCATGGGGCTTATTTCCTATCAGGAAAATGGCTTGCTGCTCTCATAGACATTGCACCCTCGCGCCGTGCTGATTGCTGTCGCGTGTGCGTGTGTTGTTCCGCTCTCGGACTCTTTTTTTTGGTTTTTCGTCACACTTCCCTAGTTCCTCCCCTTTTTGCTGCGGTCTGTCCCCGGTTGTTGGCCCCCCTGTTCTTTCGTGAGAGGTGTGCGCTTTGCATCTAAACATCTACGAATAAAATTGATAACTCTACTGAAACACGAGCACACCAAATATCTCTCGAGAGTTGCGCGAGGAGTGTACAATAGATAGGCTAATGAACTGGGCACACAAATGTTCTTCTCCAATACAGGTGGATACAGGGTAGGCGCATCAAATGGTCTCGCATCCCGCATCATTTCCATTATCTCCGCCTCATCTCTTGCCATCTATTGTTCCTCTCTCGTCGAGATAGCCGTTCTTGAATGGGGGGAGGAGGGCGGAGTGGGTGCGCCGGCGGACATCTTGTCCTGTCGTCCCCCTGTGCAGTCATGGTTCATATCCCGCGGTGCAATTGTAGCGGCATCGTTTTTTTTTTTTCAGGCTTTCCATCCCTCTCTTTTTTTCGCGCACTCCCTACTTGAATGCTTCATT
Source organism: Porcisia hertigi (assembly GCF_017918235.1). Taxonomy (NCBI): domain Eukaryota; phylum Euglenozoa; class Kinetoplastea; order Trypanosomatida; family Trypanosomatidae; genus Porcisia; species Porcisia hertigi. Next base: position 1,568,281 of record NC_090594.1, read on the forward strand.
CATGTGCCATCGCCACTTTGCCTCCCCCTCCCCTTCCCCCCTCTCCCGTTTTCTGCCTATGGCGCATGTCGTTTTTTCTCGATCCCCATGATGCCATCAAATGACGCTGGGGTGAGAATCACCGGCAGTGGAACCCCCCAAAAGGGAGCCTTCTGCCAAGCAAGAGAACACGAGCGGGAAGGAGGCTGGCGCATCAGCGGTGAGCGAACCGTTTGTGTTGTGTGAACCCGAGTTTTCTTCCCCCCCCCACCCCCTCTCCCCCCATTCCCCATTTCACTGTATAGGTGCGTTTATGGACGCAGGGCGCGAGGGGGGAGGAGGGAGGAGGGGGAGAAGTACGCGTGTGTGTGTCCATATCAGGGAGGAAGTTGACCAAACACACTGACTCGAGCACACAAAACACGTCATTTGAACATAGAGGCACACACAGAGTTCATAAAGGGGGGAGAGAGTGGCCTATGGTGTGGTCCAAGTGAGCCTGACACACAGAGCCCCACCATAACTCTACCTGTACACATACTCGCACACACACGCGCACGCACACACGAATTGCCAGGTGTGCCAGAAGCGACGGGAGAGAAAGAAATACTTTCTTCTAACTTGTAGACATCGGCGCTCTCCAGTGCCTCTGTGGGGTTACCCCCGAGTTGCCACGGAGGACGACGACAAAGGTCAGGGAAGCAAAACTCAGCTTTCTCAGTGTCCTCCCCCTCCCCCCCCTCCACATACTTACCTCACTTTGGTCAACACCATGAGTTTGTTCACCCGACGTGGGCGCGTCGAGGTGTCCTCTGGCGACAGCAGGCTAAACTCGAGCGCCTCCAGCGTCGCTGACTCCGCCGATGAGCTCATCGAAGAGCTCGCCCGAATGACCTTGGCGGGGCACTACAGTGGCAAACCAAGTAATTACGAAATTAGTCAGCTGCTCCAGGGTCGGGGAATCGCCCGTCGCCCACGCGAGGTGCCGGGGACACAACCCACAGTAGACTCGTCGCGAAAGACGACATCCGAGCCTTTGACGTCTTCCCCCAGTCGTCCGTCCTATGAAAAGTGTGCGCCGTCGAGCACACACGGCGAACGTCGCTTCTCCCAATCTACTGGTAGCGACGCGAACGAATCCGAAAGTGATGCGCGCGCGCTCGAGAGGATGTATCGCCACCTGGCCCGCGAGTACCTTAACGATAAAAGCAATCTTGACAGCAACACAAAGTCTGCCAGTCGCATGAAGCGTGACGTGAATGTGGCCGCATGCGGAAGTGCTAGTCCTTCTCCCCTCATTGGGGTTGCGCCAAAGCGCAAGCCACGCCGCAAGCCGGACGAAGCTGCACAATTGCGGCTTTTGGAACCCACCAGGGCTCAACTGGCGAGACGAGTGGAGAGGTTTGAGAGGCGCAGGGAGCGCGAGGAGAACGCGCGAAAGCACCCGAAGCGCCTGCGGGTGCCTGCGGAGGCTGTCAAGCGGGGGACGCGGCTGTTTCTCCTGGCCCAGACAAGGGAAAACCACCTGAAAGAGGTACGGGAGAGGCAGGAGACCCAGAAGGCGGTACAGAAGAGGAAGGAGTGCACCTTTCGCCCTTCCGTATCGAAATATGCAGCGCGCCTTGCGGAGGCCGGGGGGTACTATACCTTGGAGGAGCGGTTCAAGGATCGGGCTGCGGCCGACGAGAAGCAGCTGCGCCTGCGACTCCAGCGAGCAGTAGAACTGGAGAAGGAGTGCACTTTCCAACCCACTCTCTCACCCGGAACCGAGGAGTTCATGTCAAAATGGCGCCGCCGCCGCGAGCGCGGTGGTCGTAGTCGTTCCTTTCGCAGCCCAGAGGCTGGCGAAGGAGCGAAAAGCAGCCGGAGGGGGCGCAGGTCGCCGCTACGACACGAACCGTTTGAACCCGGGGAGCGACTTTACCGAGACGGTGGTGAGCATCTCTTGCGTCAGCAGGTGCGGCGGCAGCGTGCAGCAGCCATGGACCAGCGCAGAGTCGTCGGTGGCGGGCTTCGACTCTCTCACACTGACGCCCAAAAGCTTGCCGACCGCTTCACAGCCTGGGCGACTTCGTGTGCGGCGAATCGAGAAGAGCTTCGCATTGCTTTGGAGCGGCGGGTGCGTGGAACGCCAGGCGCCGTCGCCGAGCAAGGGGCGGTGATTGGGAGAACTGGGGGCTTTCTCCGGAGCGTGTCATCCTCGAGTCTGAACAGCTCTAAATCTGCACGGCGCGTCGCGCAGCTCGCGCGGACGGGCAGCGGCAGCACTGTACCCCCAACGGCGGGCGCCTCAGCGCCGCTGCTGCGTAGCAGTAGCAAAATCTTCCCCTCATCCTCGGCCCCACGAAGAGCTTCCTGTGACCCTGACATTGCACAGACATTGCGTGCACCCTCGAATAGTGCACGCTCTTCAGGGCCTCCTCCAGCGTCTGGCTGCGCGGCAGCGACCGCGAGCGTCTTCCACAGGCATATGTCCCCTTCAGCACCCACAACTTGTCCTCCTAGTGTGGATGTGCTAGTGTGCAAGGATCTTCTTCGTGTCCGTCTTGGTGCTCTCTTTTACAAGTACGCTGTCTCCCCTACCTCCACCGCTGTTTGCCTCGCGCAGGTCAAGGAGCAGGTTCGCCGTTACTACCCAGAGGACTCCAGCATCGTCGCTGCACTCGCGTCTGCCTTCGTGGATGAGCAACAGCCCATCACCAAAACAGACTTCATGGCAGCGCTTGCGTGCTACGTGGCGCAGTACGGGATACGGCCGTGGTGTCTGCCCCATGGCAGTGGCTTGAACAGCATTGCGGGTGTGGGTTCCTGCCCGGCAGGGGCTCCCGCCGGGGCTTCTGCGGCTACCACGCCCACCAATTCGGTGAATTTCAGTAGCGCGTCGGAGCCAATGGACGGTGTCGCGTCGGTTTCGACACCGTCGTGGACAGACACCGGGAATTCCAGCATCACGCAAAGTCCCCGCGAGGGAGTCCGTTGCTCGGCTGGCATACCGATAGTGGAACGGGCCTGTGATGGCAGACGTGAACCAAAGCCGATTCGAACACACATCTACTCCCTTTCTCTGAAGCATGACCACTCTCCGCCGACACCGGCACCCGCTGTTGTCGCACAGAGCAACCCTGTAAAGGCAAACAGGAGAGCCGCTGCGACAACGGCGATCTGTGGCACCGCCGCAGAAAAGCCGAGGGGGCCTCGTTATACTTCCCGTGGTCATGCTTTCTCGAAGTACTCGTTGAGCCAGGAGACTTCAAACACTCCTGTCAGGCTTCTGCACAAGGTTGGGGACCACGTGCAGCGGTCGCGCCGTGCCGCCGACCGCGGGTGTGCGGCTAGCGAGGCCGCTCAGCCGCATGAGGAGTGCACCTTTCGCCCCACGTTGACTGCTCGCAGTGTTGTGCTGAGTGACAGAGATCTGGAGAGGCGCATGACCGCTGCACGTGAGCTGCAGCAGCGACGACACAAACTCCATTTGCTCCGCTCTGCGTTGTTGGCAGAACAAAGCGGGGAAAAGCGCTCACCTAGCATCGGCCAGTTACAGAGACAAGTCAAGACTAGTAACACGTCTGCCTCCATGCAGACACCACCGCTGACGCAGTCTCAAGGTGATTCTACTGCGCCGCGCTCTGGCGCGCCTCTGTCATCAGACCTCAGTCCGTCGATTGAACTCTCGAGTGTATCCTCCAGCACGCCGCGGAATTATAGTGGAGGCACACCTTTAGAACCTCTAGCAACGTCATGGCTTCCTAACCACAAGTGCGTCTTAGAAGAAGAGGGCGTCGGTAAAGTCAAACTTGAGATGGAGCAGATCGTAAGCGATGTAGTGTACAAAAAGCTCCCGACACAAACCGCACAGGCCGCAGTGAAGAGGACGCCCCGTTTCCCAGCAGCTCATGCTGGCGTTTCCGACGTGGTAAAATAATGGCGGGGGGCGGCCTTTGAGGGTGTGGAGTTGGTGTAGAGCGGACGGCCTCCACTGCGCCGGCATCTCGTTTTCTCGTGACGAAGCCGGCGCGGGCGATCTTCTTCGCCGGGGAGGAGTACTTTGCATTGCGGGGCCCCGCAAAGTCATTGCGTGATTCCAAATAAGAGAAAATGCGTGCGCCTAGGTTGTCATTTTCTTCAGCCGTTTCCTCCTCCCCCCCCCCCCCCCCGCTATGCGGCGCATCTTCTGCCTTCGCACCTCTACGTTCGATCTGTTTGGTGGGGCTGCCAGGCTCTTGTGAGATGGGAACACTCACCCCAGTGTCGTTGGTGAAGCTGCGCAGCGTGTAGGGAAGAGGGGGGGGGGGAGGCACCACGAGGGGAAGGTGTTGGATCTGGAAACGGTGGGTCGGGTGGTCTCGCTGAAGACGGCGCCGTTGTAATATGGTCCATTGCCGTTCAACAGGCATGGGTACGCGCGCGCGCACGCACCAACCCACTTCAATGCACCGGTTGTGCAGTCGTTGGAGGGATTTAGGGTGGCTTCTGCTTTTCTACGGTACTCTTTTTTTTCCGTTTCGTTTGATTAGTCGTGGTTGGTTTTGTTATCTCCTTTGCTGATTGGCAACAAACTCGTGCTTTTTTCAATAGCCACGGAGCCGTACACACGCTACCTGCAAAAACGTAGACGTGTACGCACCGTGCCGTGGATCCAGGCGGGGCAAGGCCAGGTACCTGTGGCTGGGTCAGATCCTTCCCCTCTTTTTTTTTTTCTCACGCACGCACACGCACACATGCAAGCTCATATTTCGACACTCTGTTGAGTGTTTCAAGACACGGGGGCTGCTAGTCTACCTCGAGCTGGGGGGATCACACGTAGGGTCACCAGTAGAGCTCCAAGAAGAGAGGGGGGGGGTATTGCCCTGATTCAATCAGAGTGTCTCTCGTGTGTTTTGTTTGTTGCTGCTGTTTGGGAAAGAGAGCGGGTAGGGAGAGCAGTTAGGGGTGTAGCCAACCGCATTGCATCTTCTTGATCTCTTCATATGTTTTCTTTTGCTTTGTGCATCCTTGACTTTCCATTTGAATCGTTTGCGCGTGATTGCTGATGACGCACGACGACGCCCTGCGACCTCACCGCGTGCGCATTTGCCTACATTTACCACACACCTACACCCACCTACACACGCACACACGGGGGTAGTAGTGCTGGGGTGGGGAAATACGAAACACATAAAACAAGATCTTGTCTGACTCGACACACATTTGTCCTTTTTTTCCCCTTCCCCTTTGCAAAGCGTCAAACGAAAAAAAAAATAGACCATCTCACAATGGGTGATCCATTTGTGCGGCCGGGGCTGGAGTACGCCCCCCATGTGGAGCAGGTGTTGCTGAAGCATGAGGGTACCATGACCTTGGAAACCTCCAAGAATGACTGGATGCGGTACCAGCACCGCGACACCCTTGCCACCATTCTCGGTCACCGTGATCAGCTGGAGTATCTCTGTATTGCAGAGAACCTGCCGCCTGCCAAGATGGAGAGGATTTTGCTGGAGCGTATGGTGAATCCGATCGCAAAGCGCTGACGTGAGCTTCAGCCACGAGGCCCTCATACTTTGAACATTCGGAGCTGCTCTTCGCGCGGAAAACAAGCACCCCTCAAAAACAAGCGAACCACCGCTGCTTCAACTTGATGCGCTGGTCTATCCGCGTGCGCGACCCTGCAGCTTACTACCAGGGCAGTGGTGTGTGTGTGTGTGGAGCACGAGTATGATGGTACGACTAGCTGACTTGTTTATTTGTTTATATTGGTGACGCTCTTCTTCACTCTCAGCATGCGCGCCCCCTCCCCCCCCTCTACCAGCAAATTCACAGAGATATGCGCATGTGAAAAAAAAAACGTCTCCCAAACCGATGTGGCGCTACCGTTTACATCCTCGTCGTGATGAACAAACGGCGGCCTGCCATCAGAGTAGACCATTACGCCCTGCAAGCTCCTCTCGTCTCCCATCACTACTTCTTCCGCACACGTGCTACGCGACCGGAGCCGCACGGTCACGGATGAGCTGGACACTATTATCCAAGTAGGGCCGCGCCTAGCACCCTGCCCAACAAAGCAGGCAGTGGGGTCTGTCGTGCGGGTGATCATCGGGGAGTGGTCTCTGTCCATTCTGGGCTAGGCAAAGGAGAGGGCTGACTCGCCTCAGACCAGATCCCTCTCAGACTCCGCAGTGTATGCATGTGGGCTGTCCCTCCCCCCCCCCTTATCACCCCCAACACCTCCTATACTTTCTGCAGTTGTTGCAGACACTGCACATCCACGATGTGGTGTGTATACTCCCCCGACGGTCGGTTGGGGGACTCGGTGGCGCGGTTGGGGAGGGGGGTGCTGTCGTCCTGCTGCCGGCGACTGTGCTTCGACACAGCTCACCCGGTCAGATGAAAGTGATGCCACAACATGTTGCGCACATACCCACACCTCGCCTTCTCGGCGCGAGTCGCCTCCGCCTCCAGGGGTCCAAGCCTCAGAACAATGCCCATTTTCAGCACGGGCAAGGATGGTCTTCTGTCGATCTGTACGCTCAGCATTCCTTGAAGTGGGGCGGCTGTACACCCAGTTGCTTCCGTCGTTGCATGCTGCGTTGTGTTTCAGGGTTCACCAACAGGCGTGGAGGGGTGCAAAGGGAGGGACAAACGTAAAGGCGTGGGAAAAAGAGGCGGAGAGGGCACAGAAAGCGAAATCGCAAGCGTGTTTTCTCCAAACAACCGCTGAAGCCAGCACACTTGGTGCGGCTTTTCAGCATCAGCGATCCGGACTAGAGTGTACAGGGTGTCTTGCGTGTGTGCCCAATACACCCCATGATACACCGGTTCAAGGGCTCGTGGCGAGGTGGGTTTCGGTGGTCGACTCTTTCCGGCTGCTGATTCCTTGGCCACCCGCTTTACTCTCTGATGACGGGGTGAAGACATCTCCGCGTGGGGTGGGGTACCCCATCTATGAGGAGGGCCCATGCAGCGCCTACTGCCTCCCCTATCCCTTCTCCTCCCTTCGTCGATGCCCCGGCCCACTGCTGGCGCTCACGAGGCCAAGCCCCCTCGGCGTAGGGAGGTCAGTGTGATTCATCGCTACTGATGCCAGCAGCCCTGTCCTGGAGGGAACTACGTCAAAGCGACCTGCCATAGTGGACACGTTGGCACCACCCATATGAACGGCCCAAGTGTCTGCGGGGCTAGGTGGGGGGAGCAGAGGGGAGGGAGTCTGCGCCACCTGAGGGATGCACCAGGCGGCTGGGGGCATAAGTGGGTGTGACTGTAAGGCAGGCAACTGGCGCGGCAGAGGTGTGGGCAGTGGCCGTGCTAAGGTGACTGAAACCACATTTCTGTGCTGCCAACGTGTATGTAGCGCTGCTCTGCACCACTTGATGTGATGTGGGTGTGGAGGGGGGAGCGTGTGGAAACGAACTCACAAACTCTATGATCGAACGGGGACCTTGAATAACTTACATCAAAAAAAAGCTCACAGGTTCTTCTAGTGCATCATGTTGAGGCGGGTTGCACTGCCTCCCGGTAGTGCCGCTGCTTTTTTTTCTTATAATCTCGTCTGAGTCGCTTGACTTGCTTCTCTATGTACTGCCACGCTGCCTTTATTTGTGTGCTCTGATGATCTTTTTTTTCCTGGCGTTCTTCCTGGTGATACATGCACATACACACACACACACACACATCTTTATAATGACTTACGCATAGCGGCAAGCGGAGTTGTGAACCACAAAACGGTCTATGTGCGCCCGCTGATCATGCGATCTGTGTCACGCTGCGGCTGCTTGGTCGGCACTCTGGTCGCATGGTCTCCCAGTCGCACGACTGCACCGAGCTGTGGTGGAACATGCGGTGCCTCTTTGATGCAGTGTCGACTCCAGACGTATGTACCTAACAATGGGTATCGTCAGCAGCCCCCTGTTCCGGATCGCCTCAAGGATGCGATGTCCACTTTTGGCGTGGATGTGCGTAACGTGAGCGCTGACGAGGACCCCCCATACGTTCAGGAGAATCAGCGGCAACGGATGGTGCAGGATGTGATGTCAAGTTCTCAAAACCTACGGAGCATGTCCAAAATGGACCGGCTGCGGTTGGCCCTCGATCAGGTGCGCAACGAGCCTGCTGGACATGAAAAGTGGAACGAGGTGTATTTGTTTCTGCGCACGACAGAGATGTGTACGGAGGTGGTGGCGAACGCTTCAGACATATTTCCGAAAGGCAAGAAGCTCTGGATCGAGATGGAGCTGTGTGAGGAGAAGCGGATACCCGTCATGATGACGCTACCAAACGGGTTGCCGGTGCTACCAATCTTCACCATGGAGGAGTACATGGACTCGTATTTCTCGCGGACGGACGTGTACGACTCGTGCTGGTTTCCTGTGCCCCGTGGTGGGACGCAATGGGAGGAGTTCTGCAAGCTCCCTTTTCCTGTGTGTGTCACCGGCAATATTCAGCACTTTAGCACCCTGGCGACGGTGGCTCTCGGTAGCTACCAGATCGGGATACTCGTCAACCCAGGCATGCGCTCCAGCAAGTTTATCACATACCCAGAGATGGTGGCATTATCACAACTGAGACAGCAAAAAAGCAAATACCGCCGATTAACCTTGACACAGTCAACTGCAGCGGGCGGCGGCGGTGCTGCCGGCGAAGCCGGGCTCTTCGACAAGAGCTTGATGAAGACCTTCGACACCACAAAACTATCGCTGAGGCGCCTCGAGCCGCAGGACCTTGCCGCCTGTATGGCCCAGCGGCCGGGAATCCCGCCCGTCGCGCAGCTTGAGTTGCACCTGCTGCTTCACACGTATCCAGAGATCGAGTCCACCTACATCCGAACTGTTGATCGGCCGCGGTGGCGAAGGATGCTGGGGGCCTCAGAGAAAATGACCCAGATCGATGTTGTCTGCAGCCCCGAGCACAAGCCAGACAAGAGTTTCTTTGATCGCCTGCAGCAGTGGAGTTTCATGAAAGAGTTCAACAGCGATGTGCACGTTGAACTGACGACCCGGGTCCCCCTGCAAGGGGACACTACCGGTACCTTCATGTGCGTGTACTCAAACGAGGTCGACGGCAAGCCGCTACGATCCATGTCCACCTTCAAGGGCCGCACCTTGGCTGATCAACTGGGCTTCAACGAGCCCATCACAGACGGTCAAGGCAACACGCCCTACGAACGCTACGTGAGCTACTTTTGAAAAGTGGTATTCGAAGCAGCAAAGAAAAGGACACCCAACAAAAACTTGCAAGATAATCAAAACCAACAGGGGGGGGGTGAAGCCATGCGATTCCCCCTCCCCCCCCCTTACGTTCCCATATGTGTACACGCACACACACATATGTATATTCCACCTCTTTGAAATTTCCTTTCCAACAACAAGCGGGGGAGGCAAGAAGTAGAGAGACTGAGCACCGGCACGTCGTGAGTAGTTCGAAGCGCATCTTCCCCCTCCCCTCCCCCTCCCCCGGCCTCTCTTCGGTGTTTTCGTTGCGGGAGGGAGAGAGGGGGGGGTTTCGACTTCCCGTGTGGCGTCGCATGAGAGCATATCTCGATGATCAGTGAACATCAACGAAGGCACATCAACAACAACATAATGACAAATGAGACGTCGGCTGTACAGCTGCTGCTCCAACATATATGTAGAGATATGCAATTGTGTGCAGCCACATCTGATGATGAAGGCGTGATGGCTCTCAAACAGGAGTCGTCGGACTCGCCATTTACAGGAGTGTGGTGTTTTGTTTGCTTCTTCATCGCCAGTTTCTCGTATACGAAAAGTGGCACCCGCAAACGTGTTCTCGTTGGTTCCCCTCTTTTTGTTGCTCTTGAACGAATCACCGTCATCACCGCTGTCACGCGCTTCCGTGTGACCCTCTTTACCCTTTGCGCCCACACCCTCCACCCTTGCCGAACAAACAAATCTTACATCTGTGTCGCTGCACTCCCCCTCTCCAATCCACCTCATATTTGATATGTTGCAGGGGTATGCCACCCGACCCACAAAATTTCATCTCTCGAACACGAAAGTAGGGAAGCTCCACCATCGTCTCGAGGCCACGACGCAAGACTCTTCTTGTTTTTTTTTGTGTGTGTATGTGTGTTATTTTCCCCTCCACTCTCCTCTGGAATAATGTCATTCACAAAAGGCTCCAAGGCAGCTCAGGATGTCATTAGCTTTTTGCACACGATGGGGCGATTGAAGGACACGGCTCGGCAGGGCTGGGTGGACAACCAGATTGGCAGTCCAGAGTCGATCAGTGACCACATGTACCGTATGTCTCTCATGTGCATGATGTGTCCGGACACCTCGCTGAACCGCGACAGAATGATTAAAATGGCGCTCTGCCACGATACAGCCGAGAGTATTATTGGCGACATCTCTCCCGCTATGAATGTCCCGAAGGAGGTGAAGAGGCAGCAGGAAGCGCAGGCGATGCAGGAGTTGTGCACACTTGTGTCATCCTCACCAAGCATGACTTTCAGCACGGAGCTCAGCAACTTGTTTGACGAGTATGAGGCGCAGGAGACTGCGGAGTCTCACTTTGTAAAGGACATGGATCTTCTGGAGATGATTGTGCAGGCCCACAGCTATGAGTCCATGAATCCTGGCAAAGACCTGAGCAGCTTCTTCAAGTCCGGTGCCGGTATCCGCCACCCGTGGGCCCGCGCCATCTTCGAGACGCTTCTCGAGACGCGACCGTACTTGGTGCATAAGGAGAAGCAGATGAAGGAGGCGTCGAGAATGTAAAAGGGAGATGGTTAGCCGGGCTACATGACTGGGCAAGGGGGAACCTATGTGTGTGTGTGTGGGGGGTTCGCTTCTTTGGTTAGTGCACGCTTTTCTGTTGGTGTTCTCCGCCTCCTCTGTAGGCAGCCGAGGATGAGTCTGACGCAGAGATTTGTTGAGGGGCCTGGCTGCCTTAGGCTAACCGTCTTGGGTGAGAATGGAACCGTTTCCGTTATTCCAGAAAAAAAAAACAGCGACGACTCGGTAAGGAAACGTGCATTTTTCTTTTCAAGTTTTTTTCGCGTTTTCATCCCGTGTTCTCCTCCTCTGCATCAGCCAGGCGCGCACCCCCTTCGACCGAAAACGTCACTTTGAAAGGGGGGCTGCGGGCACTGCAAGGACGCGTTGTGAGTCTCTGCATTTCTTCGGGAGTGATGATGTGTTCGTTTCTTTCCATCTCACTTGACGGTGGAGGCGCATATCGAGGTGGGTGGGGGCGGCCCTGTCTGTCTTGGGCAGTAATGCACCGCGATGCATTAATATGTGCATTGTCGCCGCCTTGGTTTCTTGTTCCTCTCTCCTACACCGTTTATATATATATCTATAATATATATATATATATTTCTTTTCTCTCATCGTCTGGTGCACGCAACGTGCGCACACGCCCGCCGCTCGATGTGTTTTTACACGGTCCGTTACGTGGTTCAAAAGCTACGCGGCGACCAATAGGGCCTGGGAAGAGCCGCGGGTTTCTCGACAGCCACGCTGGTCCGTCCATCTCGACCTGCGCGACCAGAGACGTGAGCTCACACAGTTCTCAACTTTTTGTCGATTCTGACTTCTCTTCCACCCCTTTTCGCGCTAGGACCATCGTCAGCAACACCCGGACACACACGCTTTGGCGGAGGAATCGTCGGTGGGGGGACTCCAGCTGAGGGATGGCGAACTACGGTGATCCCGAGGCACATCGGTGCATCCTCGAAGAAGTTTGTGCTACTCCCGACGCTTCACATCTAATAGGCTGCCTCAAAGCCGCCGTGATGGGCTCTCAAGGCTCGGACGTCGGGGTGCAGAAGCTGCGGTGTTTCCATGGAGCCTCTGAAGAGCTAGGTGTACATCTAGAGGTGATGCTGGCGCTCTTGTCACTCACGGTGCTCGCTTCCAAGGCCGACCCGGGCTTTCGGGCCGAGCAGAAACGTGTGCGAGAGCTGCTGGGTCAGAGGCGGGCGGTCCTGACGCAACAGGCTGAGCATATTAAAAGTCTCGCCGGCGGCGGCGTTGACAGGAGTCGTACGGGCCCGTCAAGCTCACATGTGGCCATGTTCAGCTCTGACGTCAACAGTGGCTTGCCACCAGCTGTCATGGAAGGCACATCCTTAGCGGACAAGGAAGCAAAGGTGAGCCTGGTCCAGCAGTGGGAGCAGTCGATGGATATTTTGAATTACTGCGAGGCCTATGCAAACTATCTGGGCGGCTTCACTGCACTGTGGTATGAGCTCTTCGGCGCAAACTACTACTACGCTGCCAAAGCCAAAGACCTCTGTGACGAGAATGACGACGGCGTCGATGGGGATGGGTCAGGGGCATGGCCCAACGAGGCACGAGTGCCGGCGCCGCCCTCTCTGCCTCCGTCTTCTTTTGCGTCACGACAGCAGCCACCGCAGCAGCACCAAAAGGTGCGACATCGTGAGCAACCGTCGCAGTGCCCCCAGGTGCCTCCGCACCTGTACGCCGTCCGCTGGGGTGAGATCTTGACCCCACAGCGACGTGCCTGGTTCCACGGGCTCCACAACCTGGTGAAAGAGCTCCTCGTTCGCATTCTCCACCGCGAACTGCCGCTGGAGTTGTACGTTCTCTTTGTTCAGTACGCAAGCCTTTCCCTCCGCATGTACTTGTTGGAAACACTGGCGAAGGTGTTTGAGTGGACGTCGCACTGCGTCGACGTGATTTGTTATGTGCACGTGATGCGGCAAAGCTATAGCATCCAGTGCGAGATGCTGCAGCTACAGCGCATATGGTCCTCGTTTGGCTTGTACGACAGCCGCTTCTTCGTGGACTGTGGCGAGTTTAACAAGATGTACGCTGAGTCGCAAGGCGGCTTCTCTGATCAGCGGAAAGTGTGGCCGATAAAGCCCCCCACAGCGCCACGGACAACGGCTGCACAGATTGGCACAGCGACCGCCGCGGCCGTGTCGCCGACAGCCGCCGCTAAAGTCAGGCACGCTCATAACAACTCCAGCGCTACCAACGACACTACCGCCTCTCCTCCTCCGTACACACTTGCTACCACCTTCGCATCGGCGATGACCCCGTCCACCGATTCTACAGCTGTTGTCAGCGCTAGAGTGTGTCGGATCTTTCCAGTTTGCGACGCTGCAGTCAACATCTCCTCTGACGCCGCTGACGCTGGTCATTCGACTACGTCTAGGACTCCCCAAGACGAGGCGACTTCCTCCGCGAGTGACTATGTGGAGGCGGCGGGCACTGCTGGCGCTACGAAGCATGCCGTGCACCTCCCGCTCTTTTACACTTGCTGTTGCTTCACGTGGATCCTCCAGCGGACCTTTTGGAGCATGTACGGTCGGTGCGCGCTCCTTTTCGAGGGCTGTCTCGGGATTGAAGCCGTGCCGCGAGTGTCGTCCGTGGATTGCTCCGGCGAGCTCGACAGAGGCGATGCACCCATGCTCTTCACCACCACGCAGCTCAGCACGTGGCGTCGCGTCGGCGTGACTGATGGTAGTGGCGTCGCCGACTCGACCACCTCTACCGCCTCTCCGATGATGCGGATGAACGGCGGGGCGGCAGCGAGGGACCGCACCCTGACCTCCTCGTCGATTAGCGTCACCACCACCGGTAACAACCTCACCAACCATCAAAGCAGATTGGAGGCAGGCTCGTGCACCGACGACGACGACGCTCACGCTAAGGTCGAAGCAGTCGCGAATAGGAGCCGACCGCCACACGCACCACGTTTGTGTTTGCACCCTACGCCACCGTCTCAGCCGTTTTCGGACTACACGATTGAAGCGGCACATCTACCCGTGCCAACAGACGTTGTCAGCGATGGCGCACGAGCTGAGGCGGTGGAAGCGAACCTAACCCGGGAGGCCGCAACGCCAGAGCCCAATGATGAGAGAAGGGGAGAGGAGGGCGCTGCATTTTCGTGGGGGTCGGTGCTCGGCCGATTTGTCCAACGAGGACAGAGCCGCCAGGATCGTTTTGTGGAGGCTGCTAGGGGCCACGGCAACGCAGGGCACGGGCCGCACAAAGGACAGCGTGCCCAGATCTCCTTTTCCCCTTCACCCGCCGCTCTTCCTGGAGGGCCGCTGCCGGCCTCTGCACCAAGTGTTGGCGCGCTCGAAAGGCGAAACGGTTCTCCTCCCCTGAGAAGTTCAGGGGCTCCCTTCCACTTTCAGTACCCCCACTGGGAAAGCGAGGTTCAGATGTACGACGACCCCCCCGTCATGTTCACGCATGGCAGCCCCGACACCCGAGTAGCTAATACGTTTTTCTTTGAAGAGTTCCACTTCTTGCAGAAGACAGGATGCTATGTGCTGTCGCATGCTCTGCGCAATCTCACATGCTATCCCAGGTACCCTGCCACCCTGCTGGTTTTGACCGACAACACAACTCGACCGGGGCGGGTCTCGTGGTTGGACCACAAGTTTTCTATACTCTCCTCGTCGACAGACGACGGGCAGGAGCGGCGGGGCTTGACACCGTGGGTGCTTAATGCGGTCATTCCCCACACGCGTCTCTCTTCTATTCCCAGTGTGCGAGCGAGTCAGGAAGAGGCGCTGCTGGAGCACATAGTGTTTCAAGTTGCAGGCGCGACAAGCGCCCGTGTGCATTTTTGCACGCCGAATTCCATCTTCTTCATCCTAAACAGCGGCAGTGAGATGGACGGCGGTCGGCTTTACTTTGCGCTTCATCTGCACGTTGATTTATCGACTCGGAAGGAGTCTGACCCCTCCATCGATGCAGTTATGAAGGAAGAGAGCCAGTGGGCATTTCGGGCTCTTGGCGAGCTGCACGTTAGTTGGGCCATGTCATGCACATGCAACGAGGCGTTGCGTGTGGCGTTCCAGATCAGATCTGAGGAGACGAAGTCGTAATTGTATCCTCGTCTCTCTCTGTGTGTGTGTGTGTCGGGAAGGAAGAGGAATCACCCTCCACATCATAGTTCATCAGCATAGAGGCAGAGGCGAACGAACGTGCACCCGTCACCGGAGCCAATAAATTCTACGCGCGTACACACAACGCGCTAGTGCACTGGGAAAGGTGCTATTATCATCTCCATCGTATTCTGTTTCCAGAGCGCAACAATTTTGCCCCCCCCCCGCCTCAGAGCAGAGGTCGACGCCCATTAAGTTCATCTCAATTTTCATGGTCCGCGTGGGACTTAGGATTCTGGAAGGCAGCACTGCTTTGCATCACCATTCAATGTCACTCCCTTTTCTTTTCCACGCACTTTTTCTTTTTTTTTTGAACTCACGCCGCTCTCTCTATATTTTTTGCACCGCGTGACTGCTGGTGAGCTTATTAGATTCCCTTAACCGCCCCCCTCCCCCTAAAGGGCACATAAAGAGGGGCGATTGCTGCAACTGCGGTCTGCTCTGTACGACCCAACGCCTGTGACACACCTCGTTCCGTTTTTGGAGGCACGTCATTTCCATCTGCTCATTTCTTCCCACTCTTTTCACACACACAAACACGCACGCACGCACATACACACACACACACACCGCACTTGGAAGAACGCCTCGAGCCAGCAGCCGCGTTACCTCGGAACCTACTGCGGCCCGGCTAGGCTCTTTCTCCCTCCTTTTCTCTTCCCACTTCGCTTTTACCCCGCGACCATTTTTATGCCAAGTGCTTGTTCCGTGTCCTCATCTTTCCTGTCGTGCGGCCCCCTCTCTTTGCCCGTACTCCCCCCCCCTCCGTTCTCCCCGTTCTTCCCGCTCGCGTTTCTTCACGCCTTTGCTTATGCCTCACTGTGCGACCACCACCACTGTAAACGCCTTACTCGTTCTCTCTCGCTCTTTCTTTGTTCGTGGCTGCCATTTGACTTTTTTGTGCTCAGGCTTTGAGTATTCCCACTCCAACAGGGCAGCGCCTGTTTCAGCAGCACCATCGCGAGTCGTCTGTGTGGACCCTTACATATTTTCTACAACGACGCTTTGAAGTCTCTTGCCCACGGAAGACACCAGCGGCTGCAGCTTTTCTGCCGGGCCGGATTCCTTTTTAAATTTTTTCATCCCACTCCTGGAAAAGGGTAGCACGACTTGCCTCTTGAGCGCCCAGCGACAAGAAAAATGAGCACCGCTGCGCCCCCCGCATTGAAGCTGCGGCCGCGCGCAGTCAACACAATTCAAGGTGGCGTTCACGGCACAAAGTCGGCTCCGAGCGTTGCACAGAAAGTACAGGCAAAATCGACGTGCGTTGCGTCGATTCCTTCAAAAAAGGCTCGCCTTCGCGGAGTGACGACTAGATCCTCGTCCTCTGTGACCCACCGTTCCACCCACATGGGAAAACCGGTGGTCCCAGAGAAGCCACTCGTCGATGTGGTAGCAACGTGCGAGCCGCAGGCGTGCGGTCGCACTACGGCGGCGTCGTCAACGATCAGCACCCCCGCCGCTCACCTCCGCGACGTTGGCAGATCGCTGTCGTCGACGGCGCTCGCTTCCCAGAAATTCGAAGCGTCTGTAGAGTTGTCGAATGGCGCTGCTGTCGTCGTCTCTCAGGTGAGATCGCGTAACAGCTCGGCTGCACGACCTGGTTTTTCCTCTAGTAGCGTGAGGGGTGGAAGTGACAAGAGCTCTGTATATCTCCGCCAGCGGCCGCCAATGGTGCCACGTGTGGGCCAATTGTTCAGCAACGCCGTCGTAGAGCAAACGACTAGCGTGGGGGCATTGCCCATTCGACGTACTTCGAGCGCCACGAATGGTCTCACAACGCCAAGCGCGGCTGGATCGCAGCTCTGCAGTCGAGCTCCCTCCGTGCACGAGACAGCTATTTCTTCAACTCCACGCCGAACCTCGCGACGGACGCGCCCGAGCGCCTCAGCGCCGACTTCTCGTCTCAATTCCGTGAACTCGCGACTGGCGGATTGCGCCACGCAATCCGCACATCAACCGCAGCAGCGCCCGCGAACGAGCTCGGTTCACGTCATCGCGCCAAAGCGCAACTACAGCAAAGCTACAAATACAGCTCCTGCGGCTAGCGCCAGTGCCACTGTTCCCACTTTTCACATGGTTGAGGCGATCATGGGATTGTCCATGCTGACGCCTTCGACGACGCTGGGGGCACCGCCTCGCCTGATCGGCACCCGACCTCTACTGGAAAAAAATATCGCCGTGTCCTCCAAGAGCGGAGGGGCGAATGTCGCTCCGTGTTCGCGTGCTCTTCAGCCCTCTCCTCAGCCTGAGCTCGGCGTCGACCGGGAGACTCGCAGGGTCTGCGGTGGGGCCAGTAGGAGAGAGATCAGCTATGCCGTCGGCTGCACGTCGGCGCGCGGGCCGTCGCCACAGGTGTTGCTGCGCCGCCAGCGGCATCAGTGCTCATCCGCACGGCGCACCACCGCACCCGCGACGGTGAGCAAAGCTCACCGGAAAACTGGCAGCGATGGCATGTCTGACACGACTATAATCCCAACAACTGCCTCGTCACAGCAGAAGGACACCGCATGCCCCCCACCGTTGTCCTTTGCTGACTACATGAAGAGGTCCAACTCGGCAGCGGTACCAAGGGGCCCTGTCTCCCCTATTAAGCGAATTGCTACAGCGTGTCCCAGTGCTGCGCAGCACTACTCAGCTGCATTGGTCGATAGGCCAGCGCGCCTGAGCGATGGGCTCGCCTCGCCGATACGTGACGCTGCCTTCGCGAACCCGTGGATAAAGGCTTCTATGTTTTCCACCCCCACCAACGGCGGCTGTGGTCGTGACGCCAGCGAGGCCCCCACCATTCCTTACGAGGGTTCCACAGGTCCTCGCCACTCCATGTCACTGTCGCCGCGCACAGACTTTGACACCTTCTCCGTCTCGGGCCGGCTAAGCTGCAGCACGTATGCGGAGGTGGCGCACGAGTAAGTGGATGGCAAGTGACGCGGGTGCTTAAGGCGGCCTTGCCGTTGTCTTCGCAGATCAAGCTCTATAGCCACTATATCACCTCTTGTCCAAGCGCAACTGTCCGAGTGGACCGCTGATGTCGCTCTTGGCCATCCTCGTCTCTGAAGCCCTTCATCGAACCGTTACATCTTCGTCTGTCTGTCCGCATGTCTGCTTTGTAGCGGCGAGAGGACGAGCTACCTGTCACAGTGAAAATCAAAAAAAAATCACTCCTATACACGCACCAATTTTAGCCTCTAGTGACATGAAGGGTTGCCTCTGGCGAGTCTTTATGCCCCTATTGGACTCCATTTTTTTTCCCGCGCTTATTAGATCGCTTGATTCTCCAATCTCGCTTTTTTTTTAAAAATTTTCCTCCTTTGGTTGGTCTTCAAGTCACCATGTTTATGTGGGCTTGTCTGTCTGAATGTGTATGTGTATGTGTATGTGTGTGTGTGTTAGATCACATGGCTGTCAGATTCAATATCTGAGCACCAATGTACCTGACTAGATTTTTTTTTTCATATAGCCCCCCCTTTTTTTTTACATCTGAATCGACGCCGAGGGAAGGGGTCAAGTGGTACCAAAGGAACGCAGCAACAGAGAGGCAGGCATGCTGCTGCTCGAATCCCATCCATCTTCTACATAGCGGACTCCTTTTTGATTATCCTCTCCCCCAATTCCTTTACGTCAATCAGTAGAGATGACCCTTGAAGGGCGTTTCCCCCCGGATGTTTTCAATGTTTTTTTTTTCCCGTTTCCTCGTGGGCTTCGGCCTTCTTTTGAGCTCTGTGTTCTTCGTGTGTCTGCGAGCTCCAGTCATGTCTCTGCCACTACCTCTACTTCATCCAACTGCCACGTAGGTTTTAATTTGTCTACCTGTTCAAGTCAATACACCGAGCCTCCCTCCCCCCCTCTTCCCCGAAAAAAAAGAAAACACCACAAAAGTCAGAGAGCTCATTTCTTGAAGCGACACCTGGTGCTCTAATCACAGAAGCGAGTCTACATGCCGTTTTGTTTTGCCCCTCCCCCCTCCCTGTGTGCTAGTGAGAAACGGTGTCATTAGATCCGTGGGGAGGGGTGGACTGGAGAACATCGTACGAATGTGCATCGTGCAACGATGGAGCTACCAGTCGTCCATACGGTCATTCTTTCATATTCCATGTTTCTTCTTCTGTACATCTGCTCGCACATGTAATGATCTTCCCTCCTCCTTATCCCCTACCTTCTGTCTTTCGCTTGCACTTTGCACGCTTCCCTCCCCCAATTACTCACTTTTCCTGGTACTGCCGCCATGGCCCCCCTTTTTTTTTCGCTGATCTTCGCCTCTGCGTTCACACACACACACGCACACTCAAACGCACTTCTCTCCTCCTGGTTTGCGACACCGCAGCTCTTTTTGCCTGCTCCCACCCCTCCCAAAAATTTGAAATAACAAAAACAGAAAACAAAAAATTTCATAAAAAAATTTAAAAAAGAGAAAAGTGCTCGTTCGTGTAGGATTTTTCTTGTTGTTTGCCTTCTTTGATTATTTTTCATCTGTGTCGTCTTGTGTGTGTCTTTCCCTTTTTTGGTTCATTCTTGTCTCCTGTTCCTCCTCATCTTTTCTTTGTCCTGTTTTTCTTGCTTCGAGTTTTCGCTCCGATCATTTCACTGCGGTACACACATACACGCACACGTTCACGCCGACCGTTTTATTTCCTCTTGCACGCACACACGTGTGGTGAGTCCATCACGTTCTTCTGACAATCTCGAGTGCTCTCCCTTCTGCGTAGCCACAGTTCCGTCTCTTTTTTTTGTGCTTCGTTTTTTTGGTTTTTTGGTTTTTTTTGTTTGTTTTGGTCTCGTGCTCTCTCCCCACTTCCTTCTTTTGTTTTTCCCACCCAGAAGAGGATATCATACAGAATCGAGCAACCATATCAAGGATCAATACCAAAAGCCATGGCGTTCTCTGGTCCGAATCCCTCCATCTGGGTCGGTGGCCTCGACCCCGATCTGCATGAGCAGAAGCTGTACGACTACTTTGTCCGCATCGGCCCCGTCGCCTCCGTCCGTGTGTGTGTCGATTCTGCCACTCAGAAGTCCCTCGGGTACGGCTATGTGAACTTCCAGGACCCCGCGGATGCCGAGAAAGCGCTCGACCAGGCCGGCTCTAAGCTGGGCTCCCGCTACCTTCGCATCGCCAAGATCCAGCGCGACCCCTCGAAGCGGCGCTCCGGCGTCAACAACATCCTTGTGAAGAAGCTCCCGAAGAGTGTCGACACATACGCCCTGAAGGAGATGTTCAGCAAGTTTGGCCGCCTCACCGCGATCGGTCTGGCGTGTGATGAAAAGGGCGAGTCCCGTGGCTACGCCCGCATCTCTTTCGAGCGTGAGGAGTCCGCTGTGGATGCCGTAAAAGAGATGGACGGGATGGAAATGGATGGCCAGGCGATCGTCGTGGAGCGTTACCAGGCCCAGCACCGTGACGAGCTGCTGAAGCAATTCACGAACCTGTACGTCAAGAACTTCGATCCCACCGTGACAGATGAGAAGCTGCGTGCTTTCTTCTCCAAGTTCGGCGAGGTCAGCTCTGCGAAGGTCCGTAACCTCGGCGATGTGCCCAGCGAGGCTGGCCTCGGCTACGTTGCCTTCGTGAAGCACGAGGATGCCGCCCGCGCTGTCGAGGAGCTCAATGGCAAGGATTGCGAGATTTCCAAGGCTGGTTCACCGCTCGACGTGAGCCGCTTCCGATCTCGCGAAGAGCGCCAGCGCGACCGCGAGCGCCAGCGTCGTGAGCGCGCTCAGCAGCACAGCAAATACCCGAACTTGTATGTCAAAGGCTTTGACGACACCGTTACGAGCGAGCGTCTCGAGGAGCTCTTCGGGCGGTATGGGGAGACCGTGTCTGTGACGGTGATGACGGATAAAGAGACGGGTATGTCACGTTGCTTTGGTTTTGTGTCCATGAAGGACCAGAACGCCGCCTCGCGGGCCATCCAGGAGCTAAACGGTAGCACATTCCTGAGCCCCCGCCCACTGTTTGTCACGTACGCCCTTCGCAAGGACGCACGCCGCCAAAACCTGGAGGAGCGTAGCAAGCAGTTCCGCGTGCGCCAGAACCCGATGGGTGGCCCGAGCATGGGCGCCATGCCGCCAATGGGTTTCATGGGCCCGCAGATGTTCAACAACGTCAATATGCCGCTCATGAACCAGCGCGTGCCCATAATGCCAGTGAACGGCATGAACGCCATAGGCGGCATGAACAGTATGGGTTACATGAACGGCATGGGTGGTATGGGGCCCATGGGAGGAATGGGTGGCGTGAGTGGCATGGGTCGTCCCATGGCGCCGAACGCGATGAGCCAGATGCGCTCTCGCCCTATGCCGCAGAAGCCACCGATGCAGTCTTTGATGCCACAGCAGCACCCGCAGCCGCTTCCACAGGGCCAGAACCTTGCAGCGGTACTCGCGAACCTCAACCCTGAACAGCAGAAGAACGTCCTCGGCGAGCGGCTCTACAGCTACATTGTGCGGAGCCACCCGTCTGTGGCCGCCAAGATCACCGGTATGCTTCTCGAGATGGATAACTCCGAAATTCTCAACCTGCTGGACTCGCCGGCTATGCTGGACAGCAAGATCGCAGAGGCGCAGGATGTGCTGAACCGTCACATGAGCGTTTGAGGCAACGGCCCACCAAGCACACAACGTCACGCTCCCTCGTCTTTCCTGCTCTCTCTCTCTCTCTCATGCGCGTGCTTGCATACACGTCGTCTTGCCCAAGCACGTGTTTTTCGTTTTTTCTTTTTGCGTCGGCTGGCGAAGCGTCCGGTAACGCCAACGAGAGATCTACAAAAGGTTGTGCGAAGAGGAAGTCACCACGTTTTGTTCACCTCCGATCATGCTAGAGAAACAGAATAATATTTTTACACGATTGTTGTTATCCTGTGTCCGCACTCTCCCCCCCTCCCCCGAACATCGGACGAACTTTCATGCGATGCCTTGGTTGACGGCCTCTGTACCTTGTGTGGGGTCTGGGGGAAAAAGGGGGAGAGTGGGGTGGTGGCTCGTGGCTCATAGAGAATCCAAGACAAAGATGCATGCACACCTCGTCTTGGTCTTTCATATCCTAGAAAGAAGAAAGTGTCGTTGGCTATCGAGAGGATTTGCCTCTCTTGGCATTCTGAGGAGGAGGAGGAGGCATATTATACACCCCCCCCCCTCTATATGTGCTCAGGTACTCGACGACAGGAGTCAGGGGCATGTGCAACAGCGGCGATGGAAACAAACAAACAACAAGAGCAGAATTCGGCAATATTTTCTGGTGAACACTGCCGCGGTGTCTTCCATTCCATCTTTTTTGAGTGCTTCCCAAGCCGTGGATTTGTACAACCCCCCCCCTGTTTTTTTAATGAGTCTGGGATGAACAGAAACATAACCGCAGGACGTCACTTTTTTTTTGCTCAAATTCATGCTGTTTGTTTTCCTTTGTGTCCGACTCCATCACGACTTCTTCACCACCCCCTCTCAGTCCCTTGTGACTAACGCGGTGCGGAGGAAGGGGAAAGTGGGGCCTCCCCGCATTCCCACGTTTTTGATTCCGAGGAGTGTGCTGTTCCCCCTCCCCCTATCTTCGTTTGTTTCCCTGCTTCCTTGCTGTCCGTTGCCTCATCTTTTTTTTTCTTTGAACTGCGTGACTTTTCTGGGATCGCTTTTTCTGTCTTTCCTCGGTGAACGTATCCGAAAAGACAAGGCACTGTGCGTGGCAGTAGAGGGAGAGAAGGAAAAAAAATGATGAGATGATGCGTTTCATTGGTCTACTTTTCTCCGCTGAGGATGTCTTTATTGATGTTGCTGTTGTTCTAGCTTAAACTTGAAGTTTGTTGCCTGTCTTTTTGTGGTGAGGGGGAGGGGGGGGGCGATTTATGTGTGCGTGTGAGGTGTCAGGAAAGAGAAATGAGTTTGGAAAAACAATGAAGAAAAAGAAACGGAGAGACGAAACAAGAATGATGAAAGAGTACACTGGATTTACATTATATATATATATAAATATAAAAAATATATATATATATATGTATGATCTGATTTCTGTTTTCATTTTTTTTTGCTTGGGGATTCTCGCGAAAAAAAGCTTTTTTATTATTTTAAAAAGTGTGTGGTTTTCTCCCTCCGTATTTTTGTATTTTCTGGTCTCTCCTCTCTTTTTTTCCTGTTTTTTTTTTCTCCTTGCTTCTCTCGCTCGAGCAGCACACTGTAAGGGTGTGTGTATGTGTATGTGTTTCCGTCTCACGCGCGCAGTGCTCCTGCCACCCGCCCTTTGCACTGGCGTGTGTGCGCGTACTTCGAAGCTTGTTGCCGGCTCCGCTTTCTCTTTACGTAGGCGCCCGTGTGCTTCTTCTACGCTGTGGCTGCGCCTGCGTCAAAGCACGTCTGTCTGTTTTTTTTTTTTGGTGGTGGCGCGTGAAGAGGTTGGTAATGTTGTGTGCTCTGTTATTGGCATGGGAGAATGAAGTAATGCCACACATAAGCAGATGCGCGTGTGTTTTCGTGGGTCGGTTGGAGAAGCAGATGCAACGGTAGAAACTGGAGCTATCAAGAGAAGTACGAGGCACACGCCTTACACAGTGACTAGCTGAGGTGTGGTGCTTCCTTCCGCTTCATCGTGTTACACCTCTTCTTCCTGCCTCTCTCTTCCTCCTTTGAGTTCTCCCTTTAAACGGTGATCTACGGACAGAGACGGCGCCGCTACTCTTTCTTTTCCCCGACCTTCCCTGTTGCTTCCCTTTTTTCCTTTTTTTTTGGGAGGGGGGGGTTAGAGGGGCACACATACACACACACACACACACGCGCGCGGAGAAAGAGAGAGAGGGAGAAAACAAACAAAAAAGGATTGTTCAAGGGACACCTTTTTTTTCCAGTTTTCCACGTTTCTTTTTTTTTTCTCGAGTGTCCCCCCACCACTTCCCTCACTGTTCACCATCGTATTGCGCGTTAGATTGTCTCCCGTTGATTCCCTACCATTCTTTGAATCATTTGGCTTCGCTTCATTTGCGGTTGCCGTGTATTCCATCTCCCTCCCCCCCCCTCTGTTTGGTCCTCTTTCTATTGGCTGCGGTGCGCCCTCGTATTTGTGTTTCGAGGGGGGAGGCTTTCATGTCTGCCTTCCATTTTTTCTCTCGATATCTCCCTTTGATCGACCCCCCTCCCACCTCGTCGCCAAAACCATAACGTCTCAGTGTTTTTGACCGTCCGTCTTTTTTTCCCCCCATTTTCAGTTTCCTGAAGGGTGGGGCCGCTCTCTTTCTCTTCTTTGTCTCATTTGCTCGTGCAGGGACGGTTCGCCGATGTCTCCGTGAGTTGATGCTGCGCTGAAGTTTAGGGGGCTCGTTTTAGTTGGTGTCCCGTCTATGGACAGTGGTGGCAGCAATGCCCCCCCCCCCCCTCCCCAACAACAACAACACAGATACGCACTTAATGGCAACAACAAAAAAACTACAAAACGAAAGAAATGTGGGGAAAAAAGGAATATCAACGGAGAAGAAGGATCGTGTCGCGTGAATAAGGGAGGGGCACTTGAGCGCCGAAACTTTGTAGGGGGGAGAGGGGGCGGTTGCAAACAAGGTATAAAAGGGACACAGACAAGTCCACAGCGGAGGGGGTTGCAAAAAGAACAAAAATACACGCAAGCGTGTATTTAGAGGGGATAGAAGATTTTTTTTCCCCTGTGATGATGATGGCGGCTAGTGTATGCATGCAGCCATAACTGTGGAGGCTGAGGGATGGTGGACGAGCGAGAGAGATCGATACGCAAAAGGCAAAGGGATCGTGTGTGTGTGTGTGTGAGGTGTGCATTCTTGTTTTTTTCTTTTTCCTCCACTCTTCATTGTCGCCCAGATCCATATGCCGTTTGTCTCTCCTTCTCTCGCTTGTGTTCCTTTGCCATATTTTTTCTTTCTTTGTTTCCCCTCCCGAGTCCATCCACTTCATACGGATAATTTATGCCGGCGGGCATTTTTTTCGTGTGTTCTTGCGAAGTGAATGAGACTGTCGTAACCCCCACAGCTTTCCGTGTGTAGACGTGCGTTGGTCTCTTTTTTTTTTTTCGGTGTTGGGGTTTCCCCTTTTTGTTATTTGTGGAGGAGGCCGAAGCTCCAGCGTTGTGCGCTTTTCCTACTCTGTCTTTTTTTTCTTCATCCCCCCCCTTTTTTTGGTGTGCGTGTGTGTGTGTGTTTGACGTACCGCTTCCACGCATTGTGTATGTGGGTGTTTGTTGTTCTGGCTTCCGTTTTGTCTCACT
This sequence comes from Porcisia hertigi, assembly GCF_017918235.1. NCBI lineage: Eukaryota > Euglenozoa > Kinetoplastea > Trypanosomatida > Trypanosomatidae > Porcisia > Porcisia hertigi. Next base: position 1,593,327 of record NC_090594.1, read on the forward strand.
TTTTTTTTTTGATGTACCCCCTCGTGCTTCTCCCCCCCTCTTTCTCAGGGGGCCATCCATGCATGTACGCATTCCATGTGCTCTGTCGTTTCTTCGTCTCTCGCATTTCTCAGTGTCGAGTTTTGTGGAGGGACAATCCGCTCATAGTCCATGAAAAGAGAGAGGAAAGGACACAAAGAAGGAAAAAAACCTTGATGTCCTCCTTTGGTATGGCACGTCTTGTTTTTTTTTGTGTGTAGGCGTGCTGCACTTCACGTCCGTGGTCGCGAGGGCCGCAAGGTGATGTCGACTTGTTGCGTTCCCCCCTCCCCCTTTTCCTCGTCTTGCTGGTGTCGCTGTTTGACCCCCCCCCCTTCCCCTCCCTTTGTCCTGCTCCTCCCTTCTTCACGCTTTCTACCTCTTCTGTGTTGATTTGAGATCCGCAGAACATCCCAGTCAAAGAGTAGAGCGTAAAGGCCTTGTGAAGAGAGGGGATGACTTGGGCAAAGAGTATTCTTCCTTCTCTGTAGCATGACGGGGGGAGGGGAGGGGAGGGGGGAGGGGGGAGGGGGGGATCGGTGGGAGGGGAGGGCCATTGGCTCCTCTGCGGGGTGACCGTACACCGAGTACAGCATCAAAAAGTAAAGGATAAAATACGCATCAAAGGTGAAACTCCGAGGAAATGGAAGGGCGTTGGCATGCGCGATTTCTGAAGACTGTATCCTGGTTTGGTGCGTATTTCTTTTTTTTTTTTGTGTGTGTAAGTGTGGGTATTTTTTTTTGGTTGTGCAGCGAATGCACTCATTGCAGGGGCGGAGAGGGGACTGATGTGGGTGAGAAGACGTGGCGTTGTTGACACTGCCGTGGAGAAGACGGAAAAAAAGCGGAAGGGAACTTTAGGTGAATGTCGAAGTGGAAAAGAAAAAGAAAAATAGACTGCTGGGAGGCAACCACTACCGTCTCTCATCGGCGCTAGGGTTGGCTGGGTGGGGAAAGCAGGGAATCTCTCCACCCTGATGAACGTGCAGAGACAAGAGCAGCGGGGGGATGGAAAAAAAAGAGGAAAGCAGAGGGAGGTGACGTGTGTAGCATTGGCGCCACAAATGTCCCCGCACTGAAAGCGTACAAATCAAAAAAAAAGATGAGGCAAGTCTCGACAAAACGATTCACCTCACGGAGCGTTCATACGAACACTGAGGTTACGTAGCGGAAAAAAAAACACCCACAAAAACGATGTGATGGAATAATTGTGGGATACAAGCCGAGAAAAGGAGTGAATCCGCAGAAGACGACGACGGAGAGGGCACCCAGAGAGAAAAATCAAAATGCAAAGTAGTGGGCGCACGTGAAGGCGATGCCCAGTTTCCAAGTGCCTCTTTCTGGCGCTGGCGAGCGGCACGTCTGTTCTGTGTCCTTTTCTGCTTTGAAGCAATGCTTTTCCCCTCTATCAGTGCAGTTTCCTTGCCACCATTCTGCGTGGCTCCCCTCTGTCCTGTGATCCTCCTGCTTCCTTCTCTGTTAATCTGATGTTTGTGTGCGCCTGGGTGTTTGTATGTTTCTCTCCTCTTCTCTTTACACGCTTCATCTTTTTTCCCTGTTTTTTTTTTTTGTATCCCTCTTTTCTCTTGTCAAACCCGTGTGTTCTCTCCTTTTTCTTTCTTTCTCTCCTCCACTGTTCTTTGTCTTCGCGTTTTTTTTTTTGCTGTTGTGGTGTGTGGCTTCCTGGTCTGTAGTGGTTTCTCTTTTTTCTTTTTTTCTGTTTTGGTTTGCCTTCTCCCGATATTAGGTTTGTTAGCTTAAGAAAAAGAAAAAAAGAGGGTCTCAACAGGCGCCCGCTCGGTGACACACCCGTGCGCGCACACACGTATATGCATATACATCCGACATGTGGTTCGTATGTGCCATACGTATACACCAAGTGATCGTGAAAAAAAGGAAAACACAGACACACTCACGTGTCAATTAAAAAAAAAACACATACACGAGGGAAAAACGCACAGGTGCGCTTCGCTCCTCTGAGGTAGCCAAATCCAGCAAGGGCTCGCTCAAACTTTCCCCTCCTCCTCTCCTCTCCTCCCCTCCTCCCTACCGAACCCAATCCACTCACTCGATTCCTCGTCCTTCCTGTACTGCCACTTCTCCTTTCTGTCGTTGTTGTTTTACTGCACTTCTTTTTCTGAACCAACACCTCCGTTATCCAGAAAGGGGGCGAGTTCAGGTGAGGGGGTGTATGCACTCGAAAAGGAAAGAAAAGCAGAAGAACGGATTCAGATAATAGGGCGCATGGACTTATGAGAGGGAGCGAGGGAGGGGAGGGGGGGATGGTAACAAAAAACACGAGGAGAATGAGGTGTGATTGTGAGTTTGTGATTCTTTGCTGCGAGAGAATACCTCGATGTGGAGTTCGGTGTGTGCGCTGGACCTTGTACGCATGTCTGCAAATGTGTGCTCCTGAGTCTATACATATATATGTGTGTGTATGCGTGTGTGTGTGTGTGTGTGTGAGTGGGTGAGCCCTCTGTGGTGGATGGAGGGGGAGGAGAAGGGATGAGAGAGTGGTGTGTATGAGTAAACCTAAAAGTATATATATATATATGAATGAGTAAGCAAAACTCCCAAAAGAGAAAAACTATTGAAAAGTCATGACTATCAAAAGTAAGCACACCAAAGAGCACTATGCACTGGCAGATAGACACAGGCACGCACACACACACAGCGATGGGGGTATGTTCATATGTGGAGGATATGACGCGCTGTTTTTCTATTCCCCTTCCATGTGTATGTATGTATGTCTCTCTCTCCCCGCCTTGCCGCTGCTTTCTGAGCCTCGGTACGCCACTCAAACGTTTTGGCTCTGAATCCACAACCGCTTCTCGATGGAGTTTGGACGTTGCTGACGAAATCCCGGCAAGCAGCGCGTGCGCGCGGTTGCTGACGTCACAGTCTGTCGCGCGAGTTTTCCGAACAGCTTGTTGGCAGAGGGTCGCGTTCGTGGTCGCTTCTATCGTTTCTCGAAACAGAAGCAGTCGAGGGTCGCAAGGCCCATTGTTGAATCGCAGGGAGACCCCACGCAGTCAACGTTGATGTTCATGGTGACAGGCTATGATCTTTCTCCTTTGGTGGTTCTGGTGTGCTTTGTGTGCTTTGTGTGTGTGTGAGGTGGAAGAGGAGGCACCCAGTGCGCTCTTTGATCATGTCTTCATCAGCTCTCTCTCTCTCTCTCTTTCCTGTTTCTGATCACAGCGTCCCTATTCGTAGTGTACAATCGAAATCGCTGGAAGAGAGAGTGCTCCTCACAGCGGCCTGCTCGCTTGTTCGCGCCAGGGACAAAGATACACGCACCTGCCTTGCTTGTCACCCAGGCGAATACATAGCCTGGAACTCATATAAAGTGAGACAGGCTACGAAGCGACGCACCCCAAGTGTACACAGGGTGTGTCACGGTGACGCTTCTCACTGGATCTGCAGTGTTGCCTTAGTCCACCACCGCTGCTACTACTACTAGAGCAGGAAGAGCAACAAACAAACAAACAAACAAACAACAACAAAAACAAATAGCTGGCAGTATTCTTTTCGAGGCAATTCTTGTTCAGCCGCTCATATGCCACTGCCTGACGACCTCCGCGCTGAATCACGTTTCGCTTGATCACGGCCCCTCTCCCGCACATAGTACAGTACTCGGTCCTGCTTTCCTGTGTGTGTTTTTGGCCTCTGCAAAGGATGTTCGACGCACTGCGCCTCGTGGTGCTGTCGTTTTTGTATTACTTCGGATTCATCTATGCTTCCTTCACAGCTCTCAAGCAGCGCACCACAACGGTGGTGACGGCTGAACGGCCTGTGGTTTCACCCACAAGTGGAAACGTTACGCATCCACGAAACACGATTCTCATTGGTGTACCAGCGTTGAAGCTGATGATCATGCTTACATCCATGGCACTTCTCTCGCTCGTCGGGGCGGAGTGGGTCCCTCTTTTTTTGGAGATGCGCGTTATCTTCATGTACACGCTTCTTTTTGCACCCCCCTTTACCCAGCAAGAACTCTACGATCAGCTGTTTGGCCCTCTCCTGGTTCGCGGTGGCACCTTCGTGCTTTCTCTCCAGAGAAGTGACTTCTTTTCTCGAAGGGTGTCGCTGTTTGTGGTGCGTTGTTGCGTCAACGGCTCGATCGCCGCCATGAACTACACGCAGCGTAGCCATAGCTTAGATGAAGACGCGGTTCGGGACATTTTGAGTGGTCTTCGATTTAGTCAACGCGCACTGCAGCAGGTTGCCGACATGACGCGCGAATCCGAGGGAGCGACTTATGCGCAGATTGCCCGAGAAAGTAGCTTTCCCGTCGGCATCGTCACCTCACATGTGCGACGTGCTCGTGAGGCAAAAAACTGGAGGGACAACCTGAGAGATCGTCCCCCGCTTGTTGGCAGAGTTGTAGAAAATCAACACATGGATCCCAGTAGCGCCTGGCCCATAGCGGCCGCGTCTCTCTCGTCAACGTCGATGTTCTCTAATACAAGGTCGGATGAGCTGCTGGAGAGCTTACACAGCGAGTATGCTCACACACTGTCGAACTGCAGGGACGCGGGCTGATCAGATCGCTTGCGCTATGGTGGTCAACACGGCACGAGGCTGTTCGGGATATTCTGAGACTTTCCCACTGTTCTTTTTTTTTTCCGCAGCGCGTCACCGTGCTTGAAAGGGAGGCAAACTGAGGAGCGCAACGGCATCTACTCCCTCACCCGGCTACACATTGAGACCCTGCATTGCGCGCCATTGTTTGTTTTCTCGAGGACCCTCCCCCCTTTTCCCGTGTGTGTTTGTGTGTATTTTGGTGTGTGTGTTTTTCTGCTCTCTTTTGCACGTGCACCCATCCGCTCATCCACACATTATACATGCTCATTTTCTTCATTGTTGTCTATCTTTCATTACTACGGCGCCTTTTTCACTTTCGTGCGCATATATATATTTTTTTGTGAGGGCGACGGTGGTTTGTGCTGGCGTTTGGGTGTTTTAGTTGCGTTTGGTGTGCGCCCTTTCTCTTTGTTCCTCTCCATCGATCTTTCAGCCCCCCCCCCTCTGCCGCCGCCCCCTCCCCTCTCAACCCGTCAGCGTCGGTTCACTCTCTCTTGGGGGAGGGTATAGCGTTTCATTCGTACCTCTCTAAGCTTGTTCGGTCGTCAATGGATGGTGGTGTTGCGCGCTTCTCCGTCACTGTCCCCCCGAAAGCCTCCGACGCTGGCGCATCCACAACATCTTACTGCCATCTCTACGTAGGTTGGTGACTGCAGCCGAGGATGCCTCCCACGCCCCGACAAACGTTCTCCACGATAGTCTGACGCTGATCTCTTTCTTTCCTTCCCAAGTGAGGACGTTTGTAGACGGATGATATCTGTGTTTCGGAGGCTGGATCGTGCCGTGAAACGTGTGGGTTGTGTGGTCGTCCCGTGTATTTGAAGAGGGGAGAGGAAGGGGAAGGAGGAAGGAGGGATGAGGCCACTGTTGCGCCTCTTCTTCTTATCTTACCCATTAACTATTCTTCACTCTCCGAGCACCCTGTTCTGTACACCTCGTGTGTGTTCTCTGTATGTTTTCTGTATTTGTGCGTGTGTGTGTTACGACGCAACAAACATCGTTTGTCTACTCAACACATTTGCAGTCAACTATACACACACACACACACACACGCAAACATGTGACTACACGATCGCGATAACAGATGGCGTCTTTCCCTGTCTGCGCGTATATTGTGCAGCCTCGCTGACCTGCCACCTTTTTGTTTGCCCCCCTCTCTTGTTCGGGCATGACGAGGAAAAAAAAAGATTGGCAAGACGCTCAAAAGCAGCCATAGTTACACGCGCTGGTGATCGCGCATAGGCCTCGATCCTTTTCTTGCTTAGCGGCGCGCTGACGCCCTGTAAAGTACCAAGAAGGTGACAGTGGAAGGTTTTACTGGAGGGTAGCAAAGGAGCTCGTGCTTTTATGTGTGTGTGTGTGTGTGTGTGTGTGTGTTCGTTGTCGTTTTTCTTGTTCCTCTATACAAACGCTTTGACGGGCTCAAAGCCCATAGGACAACACACATCGAGGAGAATCTCCGCAGCGCTGCAGACAACGCCTTCTTGTTTTCCGTTTGCCGCTCCCTCCTCCTTTTGAGGCAGCTATGTGACTCGCTCTCCATACTTGTATCGTTGATCCCCCCCCCTCCCCTCCCCTACCCTCCCCTTTCGCTCCCCACGTGACCAACCGTGCAGGTGACAAGACCGACACACCAGCAGCTCTCCTAGATCGGATCGCGCTAGTAGATGCCAAGAGAAAAGTGCAACTAGTCTTTTTTTTTCGTGGGGGAAGGGCTTCTACTTGAAACACGCACACGTCAAGATGAACCGACACAATAAGTTTTACTCCGAGATTTCTGGCGTATTGGAGGACGCGGACTACAACTACGACGACGAGGAGTACGACTACAACTACGACGACGAGGAATACGATGAGGAATACGGTGAGGAGGAATTCGACGAGACAGCGCACGAGGCCATTGCAAATGTGGCCTCGCCAGCACCGGCGCCGGTGAAGGTCGTAGGGATGGCGACAGCCACCGCGGCGCCGGCCGTGCGGGTGAACCCTTACACCACAATATCACCCCAGGTAGACGGCGACTACGATCTTTTCGATTCGGTGCTGCCTCGCCTACACGACGCGTGGAAAGTAAACGCGCCGACGATGCTGCCACCCACGGAGGAGGAGGCGGTGAGCGCGCTTCGGGCAGTCAACTATGACGTCGGACTCGCTGTTTTGTCCCTCAAAGCAAAGCGAGACGAGAAGTGCTCCAAACGCGGCGGTGGTGGCGTTCTTAAAGTCTCTTCCGCGCCCAGGCCTCTTCCGCACGCTTCTTTTTCACCACCTGCCGCGTCGGCGGAACAGGATGTCGAGCGGGCGAGTGACAACGCTGACACATCTAGTGCGCCATGCCCGAGTTCAGGCCGAACCACGGCTACTTCGCGGTGCTCGAAGAGGAGTTCGCAGCGACGCACAAAACAGATGCTCGAGATGATGCCGGACGAGGAGAAGCCCGATTGCACTTTTGTGATAGCCGGCCACGTCGACGCCGGTAAGAGTACGACACTGGGCCACCTCCTCTTGCTGCTAGGTCGCGTTAGCAACGAAGATGTTCAGAGAAACGAAAATGCAGGCAACGCGCACCACAAAGGGTCTTTCAAGTACGCCTGGTTGCTGGACCAGTGCGAGGAGGAGCGGCGCCGCGGCATCACTATCGACTCCGGTTCTTTTTGTTTCGAGACGGAGCACCGCCGCGTGCACATCCTCGACGCACCGGGGCACAAGGACTTTGTGCTTAGCATGATTAGCAGCGCCACTCAGGCTGACGCTGCTATCCTTGTTGTGACGGCGGCCACCTCGGAGTGCGAGGCGGGGCTGCAGCACGGTACAAAGTCTCACTTGCTAGTCTTGAAAACGCTTGGTGTCAGCTCTATTATTGTCGCAGTCAACAAGATGGATTCCGTTTGCTACTCACAGGAGCGCTACGACTTTGTGGTGCGGGAGCTGCGACTCCTGTTGAAGCAGACCCGAATCTCCGAGGAGACCATCATCGGTTTCTGCCCCATAAGCGGCATGAAAGGCGTCAACATCACTGAGCGGGATACTGAGGCAACACCATGGTACCACGGACCCAGCCTAATCGAGATGATCGACAAGTGTCCCCTCGAAAGCCGCCTCGTCAACAGGGCGCTGCGCGTGAGCCTGCAAGACGTACAGGGCGCAACGCTATACGCCAAGGTTGAGGGCGGGAGAATCTTCACAGGAGACACGATCCACTTTGTACCGAGCGGGGTCCAAGTCAACGTCAAGTCGATCCACAAACCCACCGTGGCAAGCTCCGTGCCCGTCGCGTTTGCTGGCGAGACGGTGGAGATCGGCACAACGTCGTCCGTGACAGGACTTTACCCTGGCTGCGTGGGGTGCGAGCCGAATGCGCTGATCGAGAGCTCTACCGACTTTGAGGCGCAAATACAGACCTTTCACACACTGACCAAGTCGGTTCTGCCGGGGGCGAGCTTCACCATTGTAGTGCACGCCTTGGCTGTGCGAGTGCACGTCGTTGCACTCATCTCTAAGATGGACCGGAAAACAGGGGCTTGGTCCAAAGGGATGGTCAAGTGTGTGCCACCGGCTACGCAGGCGATGGTCCTTTTCCGTGCCGAATCCCCCATCGCAGTAGAGGCGGTGACGGAGTGCCGAGCACTGGGGCGCTTTGTCCTGCAGCAGGATGGTGAAACGGTAGCGGGCGGTCTTGTCACACGTGTTGTAAGTAAGTAGTCAACCCAGTGCAGATACCCCACCACCACCACCGCATAGCAAACATGAGCAACCAAGCGAAGCACGCCGCCAGACACCCTAAGACACCCTTATTTTGGCGCGCTCCCACTGTTTTTTTTTTCCTCTTGTGTCACTCCCCCCCGTACTTCGGACTTGCGCCTGCGCGCAGGTTCCCGTGTTTACTGTCGAGGAGGTAGTTGATGCTATTACGAAAATATTTGACATATGCCATGCATTGCGACTTTAAAAAAATCCAACATGTGCCCACATCTGCGATCATGGGCAGTGGTTTGTGGCCCGGGTTGCTCTTGCCGGTGATTTTATGCGCGTCTTCTTTTCTTCCAGCCTTTCCCCGACATTTCATCCTCATTTTGCGTGCAGGTGGTGGTGTTTCCTGGCGACTGCATGACCCCCTCCCCCCCCCTTTCCTTCCCCTTTCCACGTCTCTTCCTCGCAATGAACACTCTCGACCCCTCTCCTGTAGTTGTGTGCGCGTGGGGTGGTGTGGTGGTCATGGGGATGACCGAAAAGTGTGAGGATCAAGGAGAGCGGGTATGAAGAAGTTACTGTTTTTCTTTTTTTGGGTGAGCCCGAGGGCTTTGAATGGCGGAGGAGGAGAGAAGACGAGAGGCAACGCGTTGTGTTGTTCCCGTCTCACCGCTTTTTGATATGCGGCAGCGTTTACGTCGGCTTAACGATACACCACACATACACACACACACACCAACGTAGTGGCTGACTTTGGTGATTGCAGAGGCCGTGCAACGAAAGAAAGAAAGAGGAAAATACTTTTGCTGTCAACCATGGAGGGTTCAGATGACGCACTGGTCTCTCAGGGTTGTGGGGTGGGGGGCGGGGCGTGTACCTGATTTGAGTTATTCTCTGCGCTATCATCTCCCCATTCCCCCTCCGCATAAACTGTTAGCCGCATCACTCATTACGGTGATGTGCATGCATTCACAATATGCAGTCCCCGCGTGGCCTTGGCCTCAAGTGTATCTCTGGGGGGGGGGAGGACTACGAGTACGTTTTTACTCCACGTTTTATGGCACACATGTTCCTTCTGCACTACTATTTCCCTTTCTGCGACCTTTCCACTCTTGCTGTTGCACGCCAATACACCTCTGGTTCTCGAATGCGATGCCCGCTCAGCGTGTGACTGTGTGATTGTAGCCAGCATACTTGACGCGGACTTTGTGTGTGTGCGCGTTTGCGTGTCTGCTTCGTGCTACACACGTGACGATTTTCTTGCTCACGAATTGTTTGCTCTGCCTTTTTTTTTGGTGAGACGTGCAGTGAAAAAGGGGGAGAGATCAGCGCCGAGCTAAAGCACGCATCCCCTCCTCCTCCCTTTCATGGACACACACACACACACACACACACATATATATATCCATACCAAAGAGGGTTTTTAATGTCAAGGTCGACACCGAATTTGTAAAGTAGAAGTGAAAGCTAACCACACGGAGACGTTGCCCCTGACATTGCGCGCGCATTCACATCTCATTGGTTCGCGCACGCTGCCTAGTTGAGCCAATCTCTCCCATCTCTATTTGTGATTTGATCTTCTGTCTTCGTGATAGTCCCCCCCTCCCCCTCCCCTCCCCTCCCCTCCCCCGGTCGTTGTGCGAGACACCGACGCCAGTGAAGGCAAAGGGTGAATGGCTGAAGCACTTGGAGGCATATTGCTTACGTTGCTCTTTATGGTTTCGTCGTTGCAGTTTACGGTGTCCACCACGTTTCTCTCTTTTTTTGTTGTTCTCGCTTTTGTGTCTCGCAAATTCCCCCTCGCTCTCCCCCCTTCCCGTTTATCCTCACCCTTCTCCCCTCTTTCAGTCACCACAACGTCGTGGGTTATCGGGCTTCTCCAGGGGTGGATGAGCTCGCTCTCCATGTCGCGATGCAGGCGTGGCTCGCGTAAGACGTACGATTTCCAAAATGAGTACCCCCTGCTTGCCGCCCCCATCGCTAATGCCGAATATATCCCTCTGCGCTTAAGCCCGCAGGAGCGCAAGGTGCAGCGCCTCATGCGGGGCATAATTCTTGCTTCTTCCTACACGGACAAGGTGGACTCCGCCTCCTCCCTGAAACACAAGAATCGTGAGATGCTTATTGTAAAGGAGTTGACGAATGTTTTAACTGGACTCATCGTCGGGCTCGACATGCGAAAAGCCGCACCCTTCATGCGGGACCACGAGTTCAGACCCTATCAGGGCGAGATCTCTGCCGCAATCGAGATGTGCCGGCGCTACAAGATGATGAACCCCGATTTGCTGCGTACCGACTACGTCAAGTTTCTTTACATGATTCAAGACGCGGTGCAGAACGACATGGCTCGCGAGGCGCTCGGCTTCAATGTCGTGAAGGAGTTGGTGACGGTGGGCCGGTACTGTAAGGCGCACAACATAAAGAATATTCTGCAGGACGCGGAATTGCCTCACTGCATCACGCCAGTGCCCTTTATAAAGGACCGTGAGGTGCTCAATCGGTGCCTGCGTAGTAAAGACGTGGCTGTGGGCAAGCTGGTGAGTCACTACGCCAGGCAGCACGGCCTGCAAGAAGACAAGGTGGAAGTAGTGGTTCGCAGCCTTAACGATGCAAACTGCTTCTCAAACGACAATGTCGAAACATCTGAGCGGCTGCTGGAGCTACTGAGGCAGCACTTCACGCCGACTTCGTGTACTGAGCTGACGAGCCTGGCCATCGACGAGGGTGCAGATGGCAGTCGCTTGACACACAATCACAGGATGCAGTACATCTTCGTTCTGCAGAGTCTCTCGCTGTGGAAAAACATCTGCCGAAATATGTACATTTTGTGGGCTATCGCCGAGGAGGATATGCTCAACCCGAACGAGAAGTACGAGCTGCGTATGACAGGGCAGGGCTTACAGCGCGTGCAGAAGGCGCCAAATCTTTACAGGGCAATCCAACGGATCCTGCAGGAAACTAAGGAGGAACTGGGTGAGTGGGTGGGGTCGGAGCGGATTCACCTTGGTGACGATCAGGTGCCAAACGCGTTTCACTTCATTGACAAGTACGGCCAGGTGTCCCGAATTATCATCCCCATTCTGCGCACCATAGACTACGTTGACCACTTGAAGCAGAATGCCGAGCATGCAGCTTACCTGCGCGAGGTTTGGGGTGGTGCTGAGCAAGCCAAGCGCGCCATACTACGCGATTTCTTCCGACACGGTTTTGACGGCAGCGGCGGCGACAACATGGACGATGCCGGCAGCTGCATCGATGGCCGCCTCACCAGCGCATGGAATTGGTGCAACAACATCCGCTTCAAAGCGTTTTATCCCCTCTTCCTCTTCTCTGGTTTCAGTTCCTTCGACGGTGACATGAGTACGTAGTTTGAGAGAGGGAAGGGGAAGGGAGGGGAGGAGGGGGCTTAATGGCCCTGCTAATGGTGCTCAGGTGCAAGTCATGCATGCTATGGTTTTCCTCTTAGGTTAGCTGAGTACCACACCAAACTGTTGAACGCATCTGCACGCCGCTACCGCCGCCGTCGCACCACCGTTTTTTTTTTTGATTTGTTTTTTTTTGTTGTTGTTCGCCTCTCTCCTTTGTGTATTTCTTGTCATGCGGTGATTATCCGTTTGGGCGCGAAAGTTTTCTGTACTTGATTTTGTATATTGGAAACAAACAAACATACAAGTGCAAACGCAATGATAGATCACTAGATTTCTTGTCAGTGGGAAACACGCTAAGAACATATAAAAACGGGGTGCTATGTTGTGGCTGCACGCTTACGCATCACCAGTTATGTGCGCAGAGACGACATCGCCAATATATTAACACCGATGAAATAAGAGGGAGGGAGGGAGGGGGAGAGGAGGAGATACAATCGCGTGAGGGGGTGTGAGTGTTTGGACAATTTTCTTTTGTTTTCTCTGTGTGTGCGTGTGCGTGTCGCTGTGCACGTACAGGCCCGGTCTGAATCGGTGTGAGCCATATTTGAGCAGATCTGCTCGTGTACATTATTTTCCTGCTCTCCTGGGCTGATCGCCCCCCCCCCCCCCAGGTAGCGACTCTAAATCAATATTATCATCCGTTATATATGTATGTACACACTCATTCCCTTGCCCCTCTTTTATCTTTAACTGGTTCTCCGGCTCACACTCCTTCGCAAACACTACGCGACGAAAAGCTTCTCTAGGATACGCGGCGTGGCACACCATTTCCATTCAAACCAATCGCATCGACCCCCCCCCCCCCCCCCCGAGAACAAGGCGGCTGTGAGAAGTGACGGACTTTCATTCCCCAGCCCTGCTAACTCAGACCTACCCGAGCTAACTGCAATCTAGTCGGCTCCGTGTGTTTTTCGTTCCTGTTTGTGTCGTGTATGAGTTCGCTTCCCGACACTTGAACATGCCGCCTAAAGCACCCAACTTAAAGTTCAAGCCGAAGCTGGTGCTTCGTGATGAGGGGGCCGCTGGGCGTTCTTCTGCTACACAGGCCACCGATGATCTAAGCCTGGTGCAGCTTGCTCGCCTGCAGGGCCTCTACATTGAAGAGCCGACCGCTTCTTTTTCCGGAGCTGTCGCCGGCTCAGGAGACCAGCCGGCAACGCTGTCGTCTTCCCCTGCGCTCGGTGGTGGTGGTGGTGGTGGTGGTGGGGGGGGCGGGGGCGGGGGCGGGGGAGGTGGTCCTGCTAGTTCTTCTTCAAAGGCAGACAGAGGACTGCCGCCTCAGTGCTCTGCAAATCAGCTGAATGTCGGCGAGGGCTCGCAGGGAACCGCGGCATCCTCGCTCTTGCGCCCAAAAGGTCGCGGCCACAATCTGAGCGCCCATGCCGCCCTGGAGGAGGCCTCACGCAGGCACGTTGATATTTCTCAGTACCCCGAGGCGGCACCAACGCTTCCACTGAACTCGATAAACACGATTGTCTTGGCGAGTGCATCATACGATGACGCTTCTATGCACTCAGGGATCTACGCCCCACTTCCGCTGGACGCCTCTTTGCCGTCGCGACTTGCCGCAGAAGAGCGCGGCGATGTGGGTGCGACTCTCGGCACCGTAGGTGACTTGCCACAGTCGACGTCTCCTGGGTCGATGGATGTCGATGGCACCGCATTTTTGCGCGAGGTAGAAATTGAGCAGAAACGCGCCTACACAGCAAACATGCGCTTCTACGAGGATATCCTGCGCCCCACACAAGCTAGTGCATCATCGACGACGACAGCACCTGGGGGGGAGCTAGTGTGGCTGCAGCTTCCTCGCTTTCATGACAACGCGCCTTTCTCTTTTTCGGACCTTCCACCAGGCAAGGTGGGTGAGCTTAAGGTGCTCCGTAGCGGTCGTATGGTTTTGGAGATTGCGGGGGTGTACTACGACATCGCAGTGGAGGGATACGACGACGCCAGCAACGACGGTGCCTGTGCGATGGCTGTGGCCACTCAGCCAAGCGCGTACCCATCGAATCCGTCCTCGAAGGCGAGCTGCTACGAACTGGGCCTGTTACAGAAGAAGCTCATCTGCACTCCGACTCTTCAGTGATTCAAAGCCTACGGTGTGGTGGGCACATCAAGAACGCAGAAACTATATATACATATATACACATTTCTGTCGTAAAGTGTGAGCTCCTCTCTCTTTTTACGGCCGCCAAACCCGTCACATATCTGTGGCGTGGTGTGAAGCAGCGCTAACATACACGTTGGAGCAACGGCAACTCGATTGTCAAAGCACGGCCACTGCCCACACCTCTGCCGCGCCAGTCGCCTGCCTTACAGTCACACCCACTTATGCCCCCCAGCCGCCTGGTGCATCCCTCAGGTGGTGCAGACTCCCTCCCCTCAGCTTCCCCCTCCCCTACGCGGAGATATCTTCACCCCGTCATCAGGGAGGAGGGGTGTCGGGGTACAGACGAGCCAAGTTGAAAGGTGCGCTTCCTTTTGAGGATGTCTCTTCACAGTCCCCTGGGTACGTGACATCACATGTCGCTGTAAATCTTTGTCTCTTGTGGTAAAGCTCGATTAAGATGTTTGAGTCTCGCCTCCGTATTCACTAACCTCCGATCCGGCGCAGAGGCAAGACGACAGGAAAGACATGAGTTGCCGCCCCCGCTTCTTTCTACAGAGACCACACTATCACATTCTCTGGGGAACAAGAGGGGGGAGCGCCTAAAATGCTTGCACCACATGTAGAGCTTGACATCGCTGTTTCTTCCCCCCTACTTTTACTCGTCCAGGTACCTCCTCCGCTTGTTCGTGTTTTCCTTGATGACTTCCAAGTGTCCCGTGGTAGGCAGCCCGGGGGGCGGGGCTGGGGTGGGGGGGGGGAGGTCGGCTTACACAACGGGGGCTGGTGCGTTCCACCGCCGCACGTGAGTCTCATGATCACTCCTCTCTTTCTGTGTTCTTTCCTCTCCTCATTTGCGCTAAGCGTGCACTTTGTCGGCACCTCTCTGCGTCGATTGCTCTCCTCCACACAATGACTAACAGTGACTCCCCCACCCTCCCACCACCATCACTCCCCCACCCTCCCACCACCATCACTCCCCCACCCTCCCACCACCATCACTCCCCCCCCCTCCCCTCGTAGCACCGCTGCTTCTATAAAGGAAAGAGGCGCCTTTCTTCCCACCTGCTGTCGTCTGTCCTGACCTCCTGCTCACGCGAGGCTAGGGCGCGCGCACACACACCCGGGAGTGGCCTTGCGCACCTGCCGTGTACAACTCGCTCCGTTTTCGCAATTTGTCAGCTCTCCCCCGTGCTTGCCGCACGAATACGCAAAGAAAAGCCGTTGATTCGTTGAGGTGGAAGCATGGACGTCTCCAGGGAACGGAAGCGCGGTGAATCAAAGGAGAAGTTTTGGCTCTATGCCTTTCGCGATCACCTGGCAAACCTCCGCGCCTTTTCGAATTGCATTGAGACCGCTGATGTGAATGGGACTGGGGACTACCAGCTTCTTGTAGCGGATGGGAGCAGACGCATCAAGGTGTACTCCGGTACCTCTCTCCAGCGTGAGCTGCCGCTCTTCGGTGTACCGTCTGCGATCACGACCTTTGTCATGGATAACGGCACCACCTGTAGAAAGCCTGTCATTGCAGTCTCGACGGGGCCTTATGTTTTTATGTACCGCGAGCACAAACCACTCTATCGCTACATGGTTCCGCCTGTGCCGCTTCACTCACAGGAGCTGTCTATTTGGCAGGACCTTG
Organism: Porcisia hertigi; assembly: GCF_017918235.1. Lineage (NCBI taxonomy): Eukaryota > Euglenozoa > Kinetoplastea > Trypanosomatida > Trypanosomatidae > Porcisia > Porcisia hertigi. The sequence continues at coordinate 1,608,799 of NC_090594.1, forward strand.
CCAGCGGCGCGCAAACCGTGGAGCAGGCAGTCGAGGCTTTGGAGAAGTTGATTGACTCCGGCGTGCAGACCTCGTCGCGCACGCTGGAGCTGCTCCTCAGGGAGACTCTGGAGGAGCGCAGCGAATATGTCGCTCGTTGGTGCTCTGTTCCGCTCATTCAAATGGACGTTGTCTCCTGCTTGACATGTATTCCGCTAGACTCGCTGGACGAGGGGGGAAGGAGCTCACTGGTGATTGGCACTGAAGCGGGTTTCCTCTACGTCCTCAGGAACAATGCGGCTGAAGTGGCGCTGAAGGTAGTTCTGCCAAGCACGCCTGTTTTTGTTATCTCGGCTGGTTGTTTTGAGGTGGACTATCGTATCATCGTTTCGTGCCGCGACGGTCGGGTCTATTCCATCAAGAAAGGCCAACTGCATACCGCTGTGATTCAGCCGGATGCGCAGCCGTGTGCGATTGCACGGTGCGACAACCTGGTTGCCGTTGCCACCACAGCTAACACGCTTTCATACTACAACCTCAAGGGAAAGAAACAGCAGAGCGTATTTTTGCCCTGTTTAATCACGAACTTGTCGACCATTACGGACGCCGTCACTGGTGAGGCACGCGGGCTCGTGGTGGCGCTCAGCAACGGCGAGATTCGTGTGTATGTTGGCATTCAGCTTCACCACGTTAGCCTCGCCTACGGTAACGTGACCGCGATGAAGTTTTGTCGCTATGGCCGTGCTGATGGCGCACTTGTGCTGGTGCTGCAGAACGGCTCCCTCGTGGTCGAACTGCTTCACCGCGGTGCGAATCTGTCCTCTCACAAAGAGGTGCAAACTGGGCCACCACCGCAGCAAGACGTCCCCATCCCTGTTCCACACCTCAGCTCCGTCTTCGCGACACAGTCGTCGCGCGAGCGCAAGCACAGTGCGGAGATTTATCAGCGCTTTCAGTACGATGTGTCTCAGCTGCGGCTCACAACGGCAAAGGCATACCTGGAGATGATCTACAACGGCGCCGTTCCTTGCGAATTGGGCAGCCTTACTCAAGAGAATGAGGAAGCGGCGGAGTCGTCGCTGCGGCTGAGCGCGGTCGTCCAGGGACTGGGGCCGGTGTTCAAGGTGAAGGTGCAGCTGCAGAACGTTGGCGAGGCACCAATGCGCGCCGTGCGCATCGTGTTTTGCCTACCTGAGGACGGCGTCTATCGCATGCAGCAGCAGATTTTCTCCATTCCCACGCTATTGCCATCTGCGCCGATTTCCCGCGCTGCAGCTGTGACAATAGCGGAGGGGGAGGTCAAGGGCGACGCCATACTGGTGGCTGTCACCGATGCGAATGCCCGCAGACCGCTGGCAAGCACGCTTGTGGATTTACCAGAAGCGCAACCCATTGATGATGTGCAGCTCTAGCGTGAGATGATGAGCACATTTTTTGTTGTTGTTCGTTGCCTCTGTTCATGCCCGTGAGTATCGACGCCCTTCTTGGGTCATTTCGCTCCATCCCGCTCCGTGTTGTTGTGGTTTCTGAAAAGAGCGGGGGATCTCTTTCCTTCGCTGTCCTCCACCCTTCTGCAGTCTGAAAATGTCAGAAATCGGAGTTGAGCTCGGTGAGCAAGAGCGGAGCGGAGGGGAGCGGGGAGGGGAGGGGAGGGGATTCCCTTTGGGTGTGCCAGCATGAATGCTGCTGCTGGCGGAGCGCGTGCTCACACTCATTGGCCTGTTTTTACACGCACGAAAAAAAAAAATGCGGACTGAACACCTTTAGGTGGAGTGAGTGGGTGATTAGGAGTGCACTGACGTGGGGTGCGGCGCTCGTTTTTCTTTTTTCTTTCCGGATTAGGCTGCTTATTGATTCTCATGTGATCTACTCGATTGGCCCGGTTGCTCGCTAACTCCATGAAGATATGTGCTTGTAGTGCAAAGGCAAGAACTTGCTCAACATTCTCACCGCATGCCTTACACTGTGCCGCACACCGCAGATGCAGAAATCTCGACTACACCTGACTGTACCTGAGCCGTCCCTTCTCACTTGAGATTTTCTTCCTACGCACGTGCTTTCAGTTTCACTGGCTCCTTGCTCTTGGCGCGGGGAGAGGAGGCATTGAAGGGCCATGCTGCCTCCCACCCCTTTTTTTTTCCTTCGCTCCCACTGACAATCATGGTCCTCTTTCTCACTCTCGTATCTTTCATCTCCACTGAACAGCGCAATCCTGGACCATATAACAGTGTCAAAAAAAAAAACAGTGAGGCACCATGTCATCGAGAGTGGCAGCTACCGCGTCCCCGGCCGCGGAGGCGGCGCCGTCCGCGTCATTCTCCTACCCACAGCCCACGGATATTCCTGCAGCCACCCCCTCTGCATCTTCATCACCGACTACCACAGTATCAATCTCTGAAGAAGAAGACGTAACTAAAAACTCGGCAACTGACGTGGTTGCCACGGCACCACGGGCAACACGCCTATTAAAAGATGTCGAGGCCGAAGAAAATCGCTACATCTATGAGACTCTTTATATGTCGCTTGATGACGCGACTGACACGGCCGTCCGCAATGAGATCACGGTCGAGGACACAGTTCGCCTCGCCCGTGACGCCAAAAAAAAGTTCATCAAGGCCACGACGTTGCCGCTTGGCGAGAAGGCGAAGAGCTGCTCCGATTTGATGCGCATTTTCTCGCATAGGGAGAACCATCAAGTCGTTTACACGTTTTGCATCTTTAGTGTGCTCATGATAACAGTCCCCGTTTTTATACTTCTTATCGGCATGACGCTGATTGCCCCGTGGCTCGATGTGGACGCAACGTTGTGTGGCGGTGGTCTAGCCGTGTTTTCGGTAATGCTCTTGATGATGTCCTATGTGGTGTTCGCCATGGTGGAGGATGCGCAGCGCGGTAATCCAGTCGCTGATGAGACGGAGACAAAGAAGGGACGGTGATCGTATCTACTTTGTCCCTCTCAAGGGCCGTCGCCGAGTGCCATTCTTCAGTATTTGACTATCGCGATTGTCATATCGGCGCGGATTTGTATCGTGTTTGCCTCTCGTGTTTCGAATTTTATATCCGCTGGGTTTAATGCGTTTTCACGATTGTGAAACAAACAAAAGAGGTACCAGCCAAAAAAAAACGGGTCTACTTAGAGGCACTGCGTCCATCACACACGGGTTTAGCGTGGCACTGAGGCCTCCAAGGCGAAAACAATCGAACTTTTTTTTCCACAAGTAGTGCCGCAACCCACGCTGAATCTCTTCGGATTTCTTCCCTACTTTACTGCCAATGGAGGACAACGGATATTTGTCCCTGATTTTGCAGTCTGCTGTGTTCCGTACGTTGTTACCACGCCCCACAGAAAGACAGCATGAGCCTTCGATTGCGCGTCTTTGTTTTTCCTCATCTGTTGATGTAGCTCAGGTGATCCTCCATCTTCAATCTCTTTTTCCTCCGGTGCTTTGCACGCGTTTTGTTCTCCCACCTCGTCTTTCACCACTGGCATGGTCTCCCGGCACGTACACCTGACTCCTGCGTCTGGGTCATCGCCGCGTTCTTCATGCGATGCAGGTCGCGTTTTCGGTTTCTTCATTTTTTGTGTATCTCGAAATCTCTCGTAGTGAATCGACGTGTCTACCCCTCCTCGTGTATTGAGGTTTTTTTGGGGGGGGATAGGTGGGTGGATGAGTTGAGTATCACACATCCAGTAATTGCACCACCTACTTCACCGGCCCTAGGTGATCCCAGATCAAAATTGAGTAACACATATCCACAACTCTACCTTTCGACCACTCTTGGACGCTCGCCGCTCCCCCCCCTCCCCCCGCAAGCGCTCAGCCAAACGTCGTAAAGCAAGCACGGAGGAAAGGCGAAAAGAAATTGTTTGGCTTGCGAATTTTTTGCACACTTCTACCAAGAAAAGATCGACTGAGGATGATGTCTACAGGCGCTTGGTATGGGGTCTCTGTCGGCGTTTGGCTGGCAGCCGCTGGACTCTTCATGGGCTTCTGCTGGCTTTTACCCCGTATCGCCGATCGTTGCTGTCCTCCGAAACTCCAGACGGAAAGTGCAGGTGAGCAGTACAAAGCTTACGGAGCCGAAATCTGATCAGAGAATGGGAAGAAGAGAAAAACCGGACCTCCCCCAAAAATGTTTCCATCCGCTTCGCCCCATGTGAATATGTGTGTGTATGTATGTGTGTGCCAATGATGAGATTGACGTTTATGAAGTACCCGCGCAGCTTTTTTTTTTGCGATTGTAGCTTTACTCTCTGATGACGGGGTGAAGATATCTCCGCGTGGGGTGGGGTACCCCATCTATGAGGAGGGCCCATGCAGCGCCTACTGCCTCCCCTATCCCTTCTCCTCCCTTCGTCGATGCCCCGGCCCACTGCTGGCGCTCACGAGGCCAAGCCCCCTCGGCGTAGGGAGGTCAGTGTGATTCATCGCTACTGATGCCAGCAGCCCTGTCCTGGAGGGAACTACGTCAAAGCGACCTGCCACAGTGGACACGTTGGCACCACCCATATGGACGGCCCAGGTGTCTGCGGGGCTAGGTGGGGGGAGCAGAGGGGAGGGAGTCTGCGCCACCTGAGGGATGCACCAGGCGGCTGGGGGGCATAAGTGGGTGTGACTGTAAGGCAGGCAACTGGCGCGGCAGAGGTGTGGGCAGTGGCCGTGCTTTGACAATCGAGTTGCCGTTGCTCCAACGTGTATGTTAGCGCTGCTTCACACCACGCCACAGATATGTGACGGGTTTGGCGGCCGTAAAAAGAGAGAAGCTTGGATTTGGGTTGCCTGAATGAATGCAGCACACGGGAGAGAATAGGTATAGCGCCGCTTGCTCTATGGGGGCGAGCGACCCTTTGCCGTTGATGCGTCTCTCTGTTTTGAGCTTGTTGTTGTAGATGTTTATTCCATTTTTTTCTGGTGACCGTTATTATCGCAGTCCCCCCCCCCTCCCTCTCCCGGACATGCTCTCTGAGTTCTTCCTTCGTCAGTGTCAGAGATACCCTTCATACGAATTGGGCAGAAGGAACGAAACAGATCAAAGAAAAACTAGAGGACCGTCTTGAGCGGCAAAAAACGAGCGCATCTTTGGTGCATTCAAGTCACTGGTTTACCTCTCAGCTTTATCCAGCGTTACAGTGCCTCGCCCAGAAGATGTTCTGTCGCGACTCCCAGAACCCTCTCTCAATGCACAAAGCTTCTCTGCCTTCCACGTGGATTTTCTTTTTTTCTCTCTCTCTTCCCCTCCTCTTCGCTACCTCTGAGAGGTCTCTGCGTCGCAAGATGTGTCTAAAACATTCCTTCATGTGTCAATGAGCAAAGGTCTCTGCCAGCGCACCTATACACGCACGAATTAATAAATATATACGCACATATTCGTACAAGAACCCTATTTTGAGCATCGTTGTTCACCGTCTCGCTTGTGTGTTTTTCCTTGTGAAGTGATGCACCCGTTGGGCACCAGCGCTTCTACCTCGAAGTGCGAGAGCTCTACACACACAAAAAAAAAACCGAACACGGGGGGCTTCACTCGCGCGTTTGTCGGCCAACAACATAGACTACCGCTGGGTATACCGTGACGGGCGTGCAGTGATTAAGTGAACAAGAGCCATGCGAGGCAGAGCGTATTCAGTTGCGTGTGTGGGACCGTGAGGGAGTAGTGTTGAGCGGAGAGGTGCACCTGGACAAATGATGATTCACAACTACGACAATTTAACAGCAACATCTGATAGGCAACATAGCGCCTTGACGTGAACTCGTTTACTGTGTTTCTGATTGTGCAGTATCCTCGCGTGCAAAAGCACACACCTCTCTATCGCGACAGCTTTTGCGTGCGAGTACATGTTGTGTGTGTGTGTGTGTGTAGGTGTGCGTACCTGTCAATGCTCGCTGCGGCATGCGTGTCCGCGGTGTCGAGTTGCAAAGGTTGACAGCGCACCGGATGCACTCGTACGTCCGTGCTAAAGGCATCGTTGGGCACCAGCGCTTCTACCTCGAAGTGCGAGAGCTCTACACACACACAAAAAAAAACCGAACACGGGGGGCTTCACTCGCGCGTTTGTCGGCCAACAACATAGACTACCGCTGGGTATACCGTGACGGGCGTGCAGTGATTAAGTGAACAAGAGCCATGCGAGGCAGAGCGTATTCAGTTGCGTGTGTGGGACCGTGAGGGAGTAGTGTTGAGCGGAGAGGTGCACCTGGACAAATGATGATTCACAACTACGACA